>NC_092224.1:30184348-30239348 GCF_036320965.1 Panulirus ornatus | reverse complement strand
TCCAGCTGTGGACACACGATATTGATGCCTCCTCCTTGTGGTTTTTCCAGACGTGTCTCGTAAGTTGTTCTTTATAATCAAGTTGTTATTTATAATCACCAGTTCCCTTGTGTGGCGGGAACGTCATTAATGACCCTTATTATAAATGCAAAGTAAGATAAGTTAAAATTATATTAGGAGGACCTGGATGGTATGATAGTAATGTTATTGATTACCTTTCTCAAGACTTCACCTCCCGTAAGTTGAAATTATATTAGGAGGAACTGGATAGTATGGTAGTAATATTATTGATTACCTTTCTCAAGACTTCACCTCCCGTAAGGTGACAGTGATAGCGCATGGTGGTGATGGTGGGTCTTTTCTGCTGCTGCTGATATGGTATGTCGTGTGAGGTGACTGGTGATGGACCACCTCGACTCATGCCACCCCTCACCTCACAACTTTACGCCACCACCTTCCCCTCCTCCCCAGGAGGCTAAGGCCAGGACGGAGAGATAGCAAGACGAGGGAAGCATATCATCATGCGTTGTTCTCGTTCCGAGTTCATAGCCAGTGTTACAGATGGTTGGTGACTCGTGAGTCGTCCAGGGGTTTTCATTGGTTCCAACCACTTCCTGGGCCCGACGCAGTTATACCGGGAGTCGGCATCCTCTGTCCTCGACCGAACCATCAATATCTCGATGTCTTCAGCCGCCCAGTTAGGTGATCCCCTTCGTTACCCAGGCCGCGGGGGGGACTTAATCCTAGGGGGCTTAGAATTACCTCGGCACCAGTAAGCCCTGGGCTAGACCCGAAGGGGACCGAGCCTTGTACCTCGTTATCAGGCGTTCCCAGGCCGCTGGGGGGACCTAGTTTTACCTCGTTACCGAGCCTCGTTACCATCGGCAGGGATAATTTAGACCATTCCCGTCCCTTGTACTTCTTATCGACCAGGTGGGGTTGGGAAGACCTGATTGTGACTGGTGTCAGTCGGCCAGTGTTTTGATAGATGGGTTTGTGATTGGAAGAATGGAATGGGGGGAGGTCTTCTGATGGTAAGAAGAAGGAGGCCTTCAGATGGGAAAAAGGAGGGGACCTTTGCTAGGAAGATGGGGCCTTTTGATAGGAATAAGGGGCCTTTTGATGGATAAGAGAAGGCCTTTTGATGGGAAGAGGGGGTGGGGTGTGGGGGGTCTTTCTTTGAAACTTTAAATCTCGTGAATATATAATACCATACTTAAGTCATCTTGATGGTATCATAAATTTATCATTACCAAAAATTGGGGGGATATATAATTATCATAAATGGATCCCCAGGAATATGTATGATTATAAACCCATGATAATTAAACGCACAGGAAATCCTGTCGCAAAATTTACACGAGGAGCCAATAACTTCTCTAATTACTAGACGTACGTGAAGCCCAAGAATTATATGACTGAGACAAGTCATAGGTAATTAGTGTGGATTATGACACAGAATCCTAGTAGTATGTTGTGGTGAGGCAAGGCACTGCTGGGGATTCTGTGTTATGCTGGGGAAGGAAGACCCATGGTGTGGGGGGGATCACACGTCATGTGTCCTTGACCCACGAACACGTCCTACTCATGGGTAAAGCAAGGGACACCATGTGTATCGTCTGTCTCTCTGCTTCCGTACATACATAACATTGTATATGTCCGTCGATCATTACATGCGTGCGTCTTTTATGTACTTACGTCGTGATATATATGTACGTCCATCATTACATCTGTATGTCTGTTATCACATCTAATACGTACACCATGACGTATGTACGTTTATCATCATCACATGTGTACGTCTTTCATCACATGTGCACCAATATAGCCTTCTTCATTACACCCTTATCTTTAGAGTGTCCTTATCTCCGCTAAACTACGTAGGGTCACGGTCAACTTTGAACGCGTTCCACACGCACACACACACACACACACACACACACACACACACACACACACACGATTGATACGTGTATTATTATTATTCTTTCTTTTATACTATTCGCCATTTCCCGCAGTAGCGAGGTAGCGTTAAGAACAGAGGACTGGGCCTTTGAGGGAATATCCTCACTTGGCCCCCTTCTCTGTTCCTTCTTTTGGAAAATTGAAATTATTATTATTGTTGTTGTTGTTGTTATTTATTGTCCCTTGGCAATTGCGGCTGTATTTGGTTCTTCGGGTACGACCCGCTCCCTCATAGTACGACCTTTGAGCAGACGGTACGACCTTTTTCAGCATATTACGACCCTTGAGCACGATAGATAGAGAGCTGAGAGGCGAGGTGTTGGCTAGGTTAGTATAGGAAGTTAAGAGACGTGGTGGGAGCTAGGATAGTCTTGGATAGGCGCGCGAGGATAGTCAGGTTTTATATATGTAAGTGGAAGGACAAGCAGGGAGCAGGAAAATGGTGGAGAGGCGAGGGGCAAATGTGACGTGAGGGAGAAGAGGGATTTGAGGAAGTTCGGTAAATGGAAAATTGGAGTGGAGGAAGCGAGGTAGGGTGGATGCGATCGTCCACACACCCCCCACCCCAGATAACGGCAACGAGACACGATAACGCGTAGTAGTTTTAGCCGTGCGTGAAACTTCGTGTTACATCGGTGATAAGAGGCGGACGTATGCGTGTGTGTGTGTGTGTGTGTGTTGGAGAGAGAGAGAGAGAGAGAGAGAGAGAGAGAGAGAGAGACTCTGCCAACAGCGTCGAGCTGTTTTAACCCCGGTATAATCCCGTGTCTGGCAAGCAGGCACGGACGGGGGCGAGGGGGAAGGTGAGTCACGCCCAGGGCGAGAGAGAGAGACAGGGGGGTTGGAAAAAATCTCGTACCGCTATGCATCTTAATGGCGCTGCTGTGGATAAGGTATGCATAGAATCTCGGCATTGCGAAGACAGGCAAATATACCACAAACAACCACACGTGGGAATGTGAAGGGGGTAAGGGGTAGGGCGTCCAGTGGAGCCTCCCCGGGAGGGTGTGTCACTAGTGGAAATATTATGGTTGCTGGATGTTGACGTCGGATTTAACGTCTTACCCGCTAGGCTACATTCATTTTCGTTTCTCCCTTTATATTTACCTAAGCATGGAATGTACGTAGTTGGCTTTAAATCATTATATATGCGTCTGGTTATTGCTTCCAGCGCTCTTAGATTTAGTATGCTCATATTTTCAAAGGGCTAAGGAAAATAGGGCAAGGTAGCAAAGACTTTACGTTATTTTATTTTTTTCCGTACAGGTTCTGTAAATCGACTCTAGTTTAAATCTGTAGATTAGAGATGCTGTGTAGACGTATTGGGCCTCAGTTCAATATGTGTGGATGAGGTGATACAGAGAAACAAGTCATTAGCATCGTTCCAGGAATATCGTTATGGCGGTGTGTGGCAATTTGTGGGGGGGCGTGGTCACCTGCCTTGCGTTGCTTATTGTCATTTATTTTCTCGTTTTTTTTGCAAAGGGTATTTTTTTTTGGTATTATGGTTCCTTACCAGAGGACCTTACCTCTCCCTCCTCCTTGGTTCCCTCTCCTTCCCTTTAACTCGCTTCCATTTTATTCCACCTCGCCTCCCGCCACCACTCTTCCAGAACCTGCTCGGCTCCTCAATTTGATCTTAAGTTCGTGAGAGTTTGTATATGAGACATAAACGTTGATTAATTAAGAATTGTAATTGATGATATTGATGGTTATATGCTGCTATTAGTATTTTGATGCAAAATAGCCAGTTTATATGCTGCTATTAGTATTTTGATGCAAAATAGCCAATCTGAAGGAAGTAGAGGTTTGTTAAAAGTATCTCTTGATATTTGCACAATGATGCTACCATGTCTCTCAGACCAATCTTTAATCTCTCAGGCGCACCTGTGACTCAAAAAACGACAGTACGGCCCATAAGTACGACTATAGGACTCTTAGATACGACGGCACGACCTTTGACCTGACTTTATGGGATTGGATCAAAGGCCAACAACCCATCATATACATGGGTCGTAGCGTCGTGGTGTTTCCAGACTTACTTGATAAAGATTATGATTTGTGGAATGTTATCACAATGGTTCGCTTCCTTCTTAAAAACTGGTCCGTGTCGTATCAAGTACCACCTTGACTAAGGACTGAACTCCCTGAAAGCCGGTAGTTGGAGTCGTTACCACAGTCACACATGGCACCATACACACACACCAGACATGGTTACTGCTGCTGTGTGTGCTGTGTGTGTGTGTGTGTCACAAGAAAGCGTCAGTCTTCGTAGACGTCGAAGGGAGCGGTGTGGGTGGGGCGGAACCCTCTGCTTCATTCTCCTCCCTCCACCTATGTTGACGTGGGAGCGGTGTGGGTGGGGAGGAGCCTTCTGCTTTACTCTCCTCCCTCCACCTATGTTGTCGAGGGAGCGGTGTGGGTGGGGAGGAGCCTTCTGCTTTACTCTCCTCCCTCCACCTATGTTGACGTGGGAGCGGTGTGGGTGGGGAGGAGCCTTCTGCTTTACTCTCCTCCCTCCACCTATGTTGACGTGGGAGCGGTGTGGGTGGGGAGGAGCCTTCTGCTTTACTCTCCTCCCTCCACCTATGTTGTCGAGGGAGCGGTGTGGGTGGGGAGGAGCCTTCTGCTTTACTCTCCTCCCTCCACCTATGTTGTCGAGGGAGCGGTGTGGGTGGGGAGGAGCCTTCTGCTTTACTCTCCTCCCTCCACCTATGTTGACGTGGGAGCGGTGTGGGTGGGGAGGAGCCTTCTGCTTTACTCTCCTCCCTCCACCTATGTTGACGTGGGAGCGGTGTGGGTGGGGAGGAGCCTTCTGCTTTACTCTCCTCCCTCCATCTATGTTGACGTGGGAGCGGTGAGGGTGGGGAGGAGCCTTCTGCTTTACTCTCCTCCCTCCACCTATGTTGTCGAGGGAGCGGTGTGGGTGGGGAGGAGCCTTCTGCTTTACTCTCCTCCCTCCATCTATGTTGTCGAGGGAGCGGTGTGGATGGGGAGGAGCCTTCTGCTTTACTCTCCTCCCTCCACCTATGTTGTCGAGGGAGCGGTGTGGGTGGGGAGGAGCCTTCTGCTTTACTCTCCTCCCTCCATCTATGTTGACGAGGGAGCGGTGTGTGTTTGGGAGGAGCCCTCTTACTCCTCCCTTCACCTGTGTTGACTAATAATGTAGATTATTGTTGTTATTGTCCTCTAGCACATAACTTCGGTCATCAACCGTCGTCTCCTAGTGTATGTTGCTTTACGTCTCTCATCGATTATGTTACGAAAGGAGTTTACATTTGGGAAAGGTTTTACATATTCGTCTTGTGTATTGGCCTTATTTTTTTTTTTTTTTTTCATTATCCGACAGTAATTTATAGCTCGAAATTAGAGGAAGGCTTTGAAGTTCAGGGAAAATAAGGGGGGTAGGGTTTAAAAGATTTTAAACTCAGAGAAGCTGCGAGGAAAAAAATAGATAACAGATTTATCAGAAACTAATATAAAGAATTTCCAGTTCGGGCGAAATATACTTTAGTAATATTGTTATAGATATACCATTGGTTTTTTTTTCTCTCTCTCTCTGCTGAGCCTGGTCAAATAAAACGAAAGGATAGATACCGAATATTCGTAAAAGAAACATATATCGAATGTGTTTTTCATTTGAATTCGATGGCGCATACTTCATGGAATTCCAAAAAAAAAAGGGGTGGGAGTTATAGTTATAAAACTTCATAGAAAACGTACGAAGGTCCTTTACCGTTATGTAAAACCTATTATTGGAAATGGGTTTCTATTTTCGTTGTATGTTCTAGCAGGTCACTGGCATGGCTGTGTCCAGTGGGCGAGAGCAGGTGGCGATGTTGATCTTCATGTACACAACAGAAAAATAAGTTTAAGGATTTCAGTTCCGAAGGGAATGTTAAGTTAGGTTTTGGTTAGATTTTCTTTACATTCGCCATGTTTGTATAGGTTTAGCTAAACCTAACTAAATTTACCCCAGATTTGCCATCCAGATTTTCGTCTTTCGGGTCACAATACCATCGGGAATGTGCGATGTTGGATCACACTTTTTTTTCGCATGAGTCACTTCGTCTATACACACGACACGCTTGACCTTGGGATTTGATCTTGTCTCACGACCCGTTTGGGGATGACGCACGAGATACCATATCAAAGTTGGAGTGGGTTTGTCCTCCTTGAGTTTATTACTGTGGACGTAAGGGAAGTGTGTGTAGTAATTTCTCGGAGTTGGAGTTAACTTTGGGCGAGGCGGGAGGAAACAGCTGACTATGACGAGGGCCCAGGATATGATGTTGGAAGACAAGACATCAGCTGGCTTCGGGAAAACGTCTCGTACACAGGTTATATAAAAACAATTCCTGCTTCAGTGTCCAAGCTGGACTTAACCGCCATCCGCGGATTCCTTCTGTTTGGTGTGAACAGCTAGTGTCTTCCTGTTATAGCGACAGGATAAAGACTAGTTTCTCTTTTTTTGGGGGGGAGGGGGGACTAAAAGCGAGACGCGTCTCTTCTTCCAAAAATGTCTTTCGCCAGAGTGGAGTCAGAAGCCTTCTGTCTAATCAACTCACCAGCGGTCACCTCTTTTCACCCATCCCTTTCCATCCACCAGGGTTTGGATGCCATCTCTCTGTTCTTCAGGTACTACTATTCCTTCCTTCGCTTCCCTAACCTGTCTCCGTGTATCCAAGCTCCCCCCCCCCCCCCCCAAACTTTGGACCCGCGGCGCTTGAGTGGCTGCAGCTTCCTATAGTTTTTGTATGTAGACCTGCCATACGAGGCTTGGCCATTATGATAACCTTTTCTTCCTCGAGTAGCGAAGCTGTGGCATTCACATCCTTCTCTCGTCTCTCCCTCTTCCTATAAACCATTCCAGATTTAAGAGTCAGGTGTACAAACTCCCGAAAAAAAAGAAACTTTAATAGAATTCATTTATATCGCTTTTCTTATAGTCTTCTTTTTTTTTCCCCCATTCAGCCGAGATGGGCTGGCACATGGATATTTGCCCGTGCCGTGTGGGCTACTGTGGGACAGAGAAGTTTATGAGAATAGTTCAGACTTGGCGGCCTTGTGACGCAGGTCCAGAGATCCAGCTGGGTCACCCTTTACCTCTGGGGTATACAACGGTTACGACCCCTTGACCCTTGAGGTTTGACCCGATCCTTAAAGGACAGGTCTAAGGCCAGGACATGATGTCCAAGGGTCGCACCACCAGACGTCTTGCTCAAGGAGCACAAGGCAGGTCTTAACTAACATTCAAGGGTCGTACTGTTGTGCTCAGGGGTGGTAGCGTGGGCCTACGGGGTTTGACGAGTATCAGGTCGAGTCGCACTTGAGAATGCTCCACGCGGGCTGTCCGTTCTGGAGCTGTTTGTGGCATGAGCAGATGAAGAGACCAAACTTGACCCGATGTAAATAACCCTCATATTTTTCCCCCCCTCACTTTCCTTATATGATAGAGGCATTCCTCCACTGGAGTGTGGGGAAGAATGTTGTTATTCAACACAAGACCAACAGAAACAGAATTTGAATTGGATAAGCTGAGGAGACGAAATGGTAGAAGGTCATCATATAGTGACCATTGTAAGTCAATATATTCATGTATTGACCAGTGATGTAAACAAGTGGCTAAATATTTTACAAGTTTAGCCGAGCGATACATAATACTTGTATGATTGATTTACAGACATAATACTGGAGGAATTGATAGATTTACCTGAATTTTATTTTTCTTTCTATTCATTTTATTGCACAATAATGTATTTATTCATTTATTGATAAGTTACCCCAGGATTCATTTCCCAGAAGGGATACCTCTTTCCAGGAGCTTCTGCAGTTCCAGTGCTGCTCTACTTCCAGCAGCAGGATAATGATAGACTCCATTGGATTGATGAGTTCTATGACCGATGAAGGTGACTTCTTCACTCGCAGTGCAAGGCGGAGCCCGGTAACACCCACAGTAATTTGTGAGGTGTTTATACATGTCATCCTCATGAGACACGAGGAAGGAAATAAGTGTTCTTATTTTCCTGGACTCCATATTTCCTACTCATGCTTTGTTGCCATGCATATTACGCACCTTATTGCGAAGTGACTGAAACTGCGTATTACCAATGAGAGAATATGGCAACCCATATTATACTCCGATACACCAGTCTTCGCCTTCTGTAATTAATGGTATGATTCACAAGGCCATTATTGTAGCACATGTAATTCCTCTGTTCCTATATGTAAAATATGATTATATTGTTGGTCAGAGTTCCACACAGTGTGTACGTGTGTGTGTGTGTGTGTGTGGTTGTCTGTCGTCGTTGTGAGGTGAAGGTTGTGGTTGTCTGTCGTCGTTGTTGTGAGGTGAAGGTTGTGGTTGTCTGTCGTTGTTGTGAGGTGAAGGTTGTGGTTGTCTGTCGTCCTTGTGAGGTGAAGGTTGTGGTTGTCTGTCGTCGTTGTTGTGAGGTGAAGGTTGTGGTTGTCTGTCGTCGTTGTTGTGAGGTGAAGGTTGTGGTTGTCTGTCGTCGTTGTTGTGAGGTGAAGGTTGTGGTTGTCTGTCGTCGTTGTTGTGAGGTGAAGGTTGTGGTTGTCTGTCGTTGTTGTGAGGTGAAGGTTGTGGTTGTCTGTCGTCGTCGTTGTGAGGTGAAGGTTGTGGTTGTCTGTCGTTGTTGTGAGGTGAAGGTTGTGGTTGTCTGTCGTCGTCGTTGTGAGGTGAAGGTTGTGGTTGTCTGTCGTCGTTGTTGTGAGGTGAAGGTTGTGGTTGTCTGTCGTCGTTGTGAGGTGAAGGTTGTGGTTGTCTGTCGTCGTTGTGAGGTGAAGGTTGTGGTTGTCTGTCGTCGTTGTGAGGTGAAGGTTGTGGTTGTCTGTCGTCGTTGTGAGGTGAAGGTTGTGGTTGTCTGTCGTCGTTGTGAGGTCTGGCTCACGGGAGACGACGCGGGTCTCAGAAATTAGAATTTGATTAAAGGGAAACATTTGGCTCCAGGCGCGTCGGAATTTAAACCGAAGATTACAGAGCAATTTCAGGTATATATATATATATATATATATATATATATATATATATATATATATATATATATATATATATACCTGAAATTGCTCTGTAATCTTCGGTATATATATATATATATATATATATATATATATATATACACACACCTTTGAGTCCACGGGTGAAAATGAAACACGATAAGTTCCCAAGTGCACTTTCGTTTAATAATCGCATCATATATATATATATATATATATATATATATATATATATATATATATATATATACTTTCTTACTCTCCTTATGAGTTTCTCCCGCAAGTGGCTCAGGGTTGATTTCGTTACCAGGAATCATGGTAAGTTTCAGGTTAATTACCGTAATGGGGGAATATACCCTTAATGACGTTGGTTAATGAGGTTAAGTCCCATCTAACCCTGACGTCCCGAAGAGTGAATAGAGCGAATGACTTGATAGTAATGTCGCCCTTGTGCTGTCCATTTGTCTTCGAGTTGGTCCCTTTAGTGGCTTTGCAGTCTCTTGCCTCCTGGCTCGTACCTCTCTTACAGTAACTGTTCATAAACAGATGGAACTGGTCCTAACTAACCTGAGCCAGTTTAAAACCCTCGTTACAGTTTGTGGCATTTGAAGGACCCGATACCCTATAAGGACCTGAGACTTTCTAAGGACCCGATACTTTCTAAGGATCCGATATTTTATAAGGTCCCCATACTTTCTAAGGACCCGATACTTTCTAAGGACCCGATACTTTCTAAGACCCGATACTTTCTAAGGACCCGATACTTTCTAGGGACCCCATACATTCTAAGGACCCGATACTTTCTAAGGACCCGATACTTTTTAGGGACCCCATACATTCTAAGGACCCGATACTTTCTAAGGACCCGATACTTTCAAATCAAGTGAGAGGCCCCGATGCTCTCTCAGCCAGTTATAGGTCCCGATATTCCTTGAGCCAGTGAGAGCAGCGCACAGCCTCCTGAGACGTGTAGGGGCGTTGTGAGGCTGGACTACCCCCGTAAAGCCAACGGGAGGTTCCTGTATCCTTGTGGAACTCGAGGATGCCATCTGATGTCCTGCGAAAGCGAGGAGGGACGACCCGACATCCCTCGATCCACCGGGAGCCCTTCCGGTGTGGTTCAGTCCAGTGGGAGGTTCTTGTGATTGCCGGACGATACGTCGTCCGTGGCCGTGACGAACGTATACCCCTTGATTACGACGACGTAAGCCCTTGGTTACGACGAGTCAGTGGCCGTAACGAACGTGTCCCCTTCATTACGACGACGTAAGCCCTTGATTACGACGAGTCAGTGGCCGTGACAAACGTGTACCCCTTGATTACGACGACGTAAGCCCTTGGTTACAACGACGTACGCCCTTGATTACGACAACGTAAGCCTTTGATTACGATGAGGTAAGCCCTTGATTACGACGACGTAAGCCTTTGATTACAACGACGTAACCCCTTGGTTACGGCGACGTAACCCCTTCATTACGACGACGTAACCCCTTGGTTACGACGACGTAAGCCCTTCATTACGACGACGTAACCCCTTGGTTACGACGACGTAAGCCCTTCATTACGACGACGTAAACCCTTCATTACGACGACGTAAGCCCTTCATTACGACGAGTCAGTGGCCGTGACACACGTGTACCCTTCATTACGACGACGTAACCCCTTGGTTACGACGACGTAAGCCCTTCATTACGACGACGTAAGCCTTTGATTACAACGACGTAAGCCCTTCATTACGACGACGTAACCCTTTGATCACGACGACGTAAGCCTTTGATTACAGCAACGTAACCCCCTTGATTACGACGGCGTAACCCTTTGATCACGACTACGTAACCCCCTTGATGACGCGGTCTTAACCCTTTGATTATGACGACTTTAACCCCTTGATTACGCCGAAATAACCCCTTGACCGCGATACCATAGCCCCTTGATTACGCCAGCATGACTGCTTGATTATGACAACTCGTACATATTCCTATATATACACATACAGGCGTTAGTAGACTCGGCCCCTTCGTGGTTACACCGTGAGTAAAGAAATGTCATCTTTGGCAAGGCTCTTTCATAGGGACTAACAGCCTCGTGGAAGAGTTTCTTAATCCAAAGGAGTCCACCACAGTCTCCTGCCACTGAACATAGCGCAGCCTAAGGCTGAAGGAGTCTTCAGAGCAAGGTCATGGATGAAACCTGGACTCTTTTATAATAATTCCTCCAGGAGTAATTATGAGTAAATACGTATGTACATAGAGAGAACACAAGGGCTAGGCTTGGTGAATTCGTGTCAAGCGTAGCTGTATAATGTTAGGAGTTGATAAATGGGAGAGGACAGAGCATAGTACCTAGAGGTAACTCTGCATGTATGGCAACGATGTAGACTTACCAAGGGTTCATGTGATGTTTTGGGTAAAAAGAAAATGGTTTTCAACGTGAGGTTTAATGCCTTTGTGACTGATTCGTGAGACCCTGATGATCTAGGTTGTGGCGGAGGTCTGAGGAGTTCCCATATAGACCAGAAGTCTTCCACAGGTCATTAGAAATTGCAGTGGATTATTCGTTATCGCCTTACACCAAAGGTGTTAACCGTACCAATATCTCTTGGGATTTTTACACCACCGTCTTTACATCCTCGCGTGTGGGGTCACTGTCTGCCAGCCTCTAGGCCCACCACAAAGACACCCTCGCACAGTGGCCCATCATTAATAATGTTGCTGTTTGCCGGCGTCTGATGCCTTGCCTTTGTAAACCAGGAGTATGAAAGCGTGTTGACCATCGTCAGTAGACAGATACGATGTGAGTTCTGAGAATGTGATCCTATATATATAAAGATCCTTTTATCTTCAGGATGTATTCACGATGGCTGTAAAGATGAGGACACAGCTTCCCAAAATGGAAACGTGGAAGTGATTTTCACTACACGCAAGCTGATTTACAATTGTAGAAATACAAAAACTGATTGATTACTGGAAAAAAAATATTCTAATGTAAGATTTGGGACGTACAGATAGATACGTATATGTTTACAGTTCACGTCTGCAAATGGAAGAGTTGATAGGGGGTAACTGGTGACGAGAGAGAAAGATGGCAGTATTGGTGTCAGTGGTCTGGGAACCATGATGACCCAGTGGTAGCACTGTGGCCTAGATGGTGGCACTGGTATCCGACTGGTGGCACTATGGCCTGGCTGATAACACTGTGGCCATTTTAGTGGCCCTTTATACCAGCCTTTTGGCACCCTCTGTTGACACTGTCATTGGCACCCCCCGGCCCGGGTAGAGGCACTCCCAGCCTAGGTGAGAGGAACTCTATGATGTGGCTAATGGCTTTCTCTGGCCCGACTAGTGGCACTCATTGGCCCCGCTGGTGGCACTCCTTGGCCTGTGTGTAGTGTCATTCTTCGTGGTTGGTGGCACACACACTGGCTCGGCTATTGGCACTTAGTGGCCACTCTCTGCCCGGCTGGTGGCACTCACACGCCCGGGTGTTGACTCCCTCTGGCCCGGGCAGTGGCACCAAGTGGCCCTGCTGGTGACAATCCTTAGCCCGGCTAGTGGCAGCAAATGGTCCTGTTGGTGGCACCTCCTTGGCCCGGTTAGTGGCGCTCCCTGGCCTGGCTAGTGGCACTTCAGAAAGAATGAACGTCCGATTGCTGGTCTGAGAGTGACGTAAGGGAGGTGAGGAGGAGGCTTCGGGAGAGGGGGCTGCGATGGAGGGGTCCGGGGGAAGGGAAAGAGGGAAGTAGTATAGGTCGGGGAGGTGTAGTGGAGAGATCTCAGAAAGGGGGAAGGGAACAAGGAAGGGGTACTGGGTTAAAGGGGGGGAGAAGCAAGGGAGGGTGTACGGAGGTAGGGTGGAACATGAGAAAGTGGGTGCTGGTGGGAGGGGAATGGAGACAGAGTGGAGAGAGACGAAAGAGAATTAAAACGAGAGGGAGAAGAAGAGAGGGAATGTGAATGATGATGGGAATGTAGCGGATCGGAACCAACGCTTGAGTGAGGAAGACAAAAGACGTAGCAGAGCATCAGCGGAGCCGAGCAACACAGAGAGATAAAGGACGAGAGAAACAGAGATAAGAGAAGGGAAGAGTCGCAGAAAATGGATAATGCATTTCTAATCGAGGGAGAATGGAGTCGACGTCTTACAGATTGGGTAAGTTTATTTATAGCGTATAGTCAGGATCTAAGACGAAGATAGGGGGATCGAGACGCAGGGAACTGAAGAAGATCACGGGAGGGCGTTGACCTCACTGGAATTCAGGAGGCATTAGCTTTTTTTGTGTGTGTGAGTCTCTACAGTGAGGGAAAGGTCGAGGCTTAGGGGTATTGATATGTGTGTGTGTGTGTGTGTGTGTGTGTGTGTGTATGCGCGCGTGTGTGTAGGTGTATGGGTGTGTGTGTGTGTGTGTGTGTGTGTGTGTGTGTTTGGATGGTTGAGTGAGTAAGCCGGCCGATGACCAGATAATGCCAACTTGTGTGGCTGCACCATCTGCTGTACACCCGCCGTTCTCTCCTGGTCTTATTCGCCGCCCCCCCAGCAGCGACCCGCTGTGGCTTTGGGACATTCATTTAGCGTTTGCAAACCGGATGAACTAGATGAATGGGCGAGGCAGCAGCTGGAAGCAAGATTAACACAAAAGTTCCTACCCCGCCCCGCCAGCTCTCTCTCCCGCCTCGCCGCGCTCCGTCCATCGACCATTTTGATTGGAGGTAAATTCACGTCCAGATCTGTACAGAGAACATTAGATTTAGATGGAGGGTCGTCGACCGACCGACCGACCGACTCGCCCGCCCGACCGACCGACCGACCGACCGACTCGCCCGCCCGATCGACCGACCGACTCGCCCGACCGACCGACCGACCGACCGACTCGCCCGCCCCTCCGTCTCCCCCAGGAGAGCAAATGAAAAAAGTATCAAGATGACTTTGATGAACGTGTTTGGAACTTATTATGAAAAGGATGTAACTAGGTGATCTGAATTGACTAGATGTTAATGAGGGTTCTGATGTAGGTATAGGAAGTGGAAATGTTCCCTCAAGGTTTTGTGGTTCTAGTTCGTAAGTGCCTCACTTAACAGGTCAGATATCTGAGCCGGGAGGACCCATCAGCTTGGGGGAGGAAGGTCGTGGTTACAACACCTCCCGGAGGTCGTGGTTACCACCTCCCGGAGGTCGTGGTTTTACCATCGCCTGCTTCCCCAGCATCTCAGGTTTACAAGCTGCAGGAAGTAGGTTTACTCTTGTATTTGTTGATAGGGCTGGAAATAAGGTGATGATATACACAATTTTTTCATCAATAGTATTGTATATTTTTTGACTTAAGGATTGTAGAGTGGCTGATTATGTGGTCGAGGTTTTTTGAGGAATGGCAGTGTATTTGGCAGGGGCTGGAGTGGAGTGGCTAAGTCTGTGGCAGGGAATGGTGGTGTGGAGTGCCCAAGTCTGTGGCGAGGCAAGATCTGGTATGGTACACCTCAAATGTTGTTAACGTGTCGGAAAACAGTGACTTGAACTGTGGCAGTGATGAGATGAGGAGGAGGGTTAGGGTTGGTGTGACCATGGTCTATGTGGGGTCTAGTCTTCCCTGTACCCCTGGAATACAACGTTTGCCCCGGCTTTATGGATCATATCAAATGTCAGGCCATCAAACCAGAGGGCGGCATCGTCGAACGCTGGGGGAATCTCAGATGATAAATGATACACTGCTTGAGGTGTGGCGTGATCTGCAGTGCGTCTGGTATGCTCCCACCGCCGCTCGCTATACCCTCGCTACCAGTGATATAAGATCGTACACTCGGCCTTCACTCGAGATATCCAGCGTCTAGGACACCCTCCCTCCGCCTCCCATACAGCCAAGACTTGCCATTAACTCCTCCTCCTCCTCCTCCTTCTGAGTCACGCGACCCCAGTGTGGAAATTAGTTTCCCATGATTACAGTGCATCTTCAGGAAGTCCGTAGAGATATGATTCTTTCCTTCTGTGTGTAAGTGCGTTGCGTCCTACGACCTCCATTGTGTAGCTAAAAAGTTTCTTTTGATGCATTTAGTCTTTTGAGTGCACGGGTTCAGCTCCCTGCCATGCAGGCTACACCTGGAGACTGGTCTGTACTTATAGGTCATTCGAGGGTGTGTACATATACGATTCACGACGACAACAGTCGTCAGAAGGTCAGTGCTGGGGGAGAAGGAGTGGGCGGAGGGGACGTGAGGGAAGGTCAGTGCTAGGGAGGTGGGAAGGAGTGGGCGGAGGGACGTGAGGGAAGGTCAGTGCTGGGGAGGTGGGAAGTGAAGGAGGGTCTCTGTAACCCGCCAAGCCATGGTCCGTGTGGCTGGCTGCTGGGGCATCCGTCCCCCGCCTGAACCATTGGTTATATCAGCGGGAGGGAACGACCCAGTCTAATCTCCACCGCCAGATTAAAGTTGAAATTATTGCTGTCTTATTTCTGGCACCCTCGACCGTGCTTACGAATATCCTCCCGCCACGACCGTTTGGCTCGGAGGGGACTCGAGGCTGCTGATTTCTTCGAGGACGACGGCACGACCCTCGAACACGACGGCACGACCCTCGAACACGACGGCACAAGGACTTCTCGAACACGACGGCACAAGGACTCCTCGAAGACGACGGCACAGGGACTTCTCGAACACGACGGCACAAGGACTCCTCGAAGACGACGGCACAAGGACTTCTCGAACACGACGGCACAAGGACTCCTCGAAGACGACGGCACAGGGACTCCTTGAACACGACGGCACGACCCTTGAACACGACGGCACAGGGACTCCTTGAACACGACGGCACGACCCTTGAACACGACGGCACGAGGACTCCTCGAACACGACGGCACAGGGACTCCTTGAACACGACGGCACGAGGACTCCTCGAACACGACGGCACAGGGACTCCTCGAACACGACGGCACAGGGACTCCTTGAACACGACGGCACGACCCTTGAACACGACGGCACGAGGACTCCTCGAACACGACGGCACAGGGACTCCTTGAACACGACGGCACGAGGACTCCTTGAACACGACGGCACAAGGACCCCTTGAACACGACGCTACGACCCTTTGGGAATGATGGGCCCTGCCTTAGACCTAACCCTTCAAGGATCAGAGGACCGAAGCCAGGCCATTCATGACCCAAGGATCTTCACAGTCGTACTCAAAAAAGGTTCAGGGGCAGAGAAGTGCCGTTATCTCTCCCGCCTGTGGCATCGCTGGGGTGGCAGACACGAACAGCCACTGTGCAAACCGCTCGGCGGGAGACTTATAGCGGCAGTCCATCTAGCATTATAGCAGGACGGAAGACTAATAATGCCAGGCCTAGTTAATATTTCATCGGGGAATGGCCCAGTAACCTCTCTCTCTCTCTCTCTCTCTCTCTCTCTCTCTCTCTCTCTCTCTCTCTCTCTCTCTCTCTCTCTCTCTCTCTCTCTCTGAGCCAAGACCCCTCCCCAGGGCCATCGACGAACGTAGTTTATCGTACACTTAACCGTTTAATGCCCTGTGGTCGTTCGTTGCATATGGGACTTTTTCAGAATGGTTAGCGTTATCTGGGAAAGAATGGTTGTCCGTGATATTGGCATGGAATGTCGCCGGGAATGGATGAGGGCGAGCAAGTATGGATGTGTGCATGTGTATATATGTGTATATATGTATGTGTTTGTATATTTGTGTATATATGCATGTATATATATGTACGTGTATGTGCGTATATGTGTGTTAGAGTCGATGGGATTTTCTTCGTTTGTTTTCTAGTGCTATCTCGCTAATGCGGGAAACGCCGATCAAGCATAAAGTTGATATATATATATATATATATATATATATATATATATATATATATATATATATATATATATATATATATATGCGTGTGTGTGTGGTGCCCTTATGTATATGAGGCAAGATGGGTCGATCACTCCGATAGCTTTAATTGTGTGGGCGTGGCTGCTATATCCATTACAGTTGGCCCCAGGAGAACTATGGAGGACTGTTGATTGGCAGGAGTCTTTGGCGCAGGTTGACCCATCATCTACCCTCTCAGTACCTGGCTTATGACCCACTTGGGTCACATAGCCTTAATGTCAGGTGCTTGATGAGGTAATTACAGTAGACCAAGTATCCAATACTGGCCATTAGAGCGATCTCATCACAACCGTCAGGTCGCTGTGAGATAGGCAAGGCATTGTGAAGCGACATTGGAACATGTCGGTACTCTCTCTCTCTCTCTCTCTCTCTCTCTCTCTCTCTCTCTCTCTCTCTCTCTCTCTCTCTCTCTCTCTCTCTCTCTCTCTCTCTCTATTTTTCATATAAAGGACACTTTTTACGGAGATGAGGTGGATGCTGCAGTTGGCTGGACGTCCAATGCTGGCTAGTGGTGGAGTGATTGGAGGTTTGTCAGTTCACGAGATCCCACATGGCCTACAGCGGTGGCGTTAGACTGGACAAGGCTTCGCATGCCGACATGCTGTAGGATAGTTTGCCTGGATCTGTGAGGAGGACAAGAGGGTAAAGAGGCAGGATTGGCAAGGGGGTAGGAGCTGGAAGTATTTTGGTCAGGCTGAGGATGGAGGGTTGACAATCTGCAGTGTGAACAGGTCCGACCTTCCCCCTCAGTCATTGGAGGAGCCACCAGTGTACCGGATTTATAACTGTTTAGTGTCTTAAGTTCTGTTGTGCTGCTGTGGACTGAGAGGGAAGTATGGAAACAGGAGTCACAACACAGTGATTTATCGGTAGGTACAAAGATGATGTAACTTAGGGCGAGCTGATATTTAGGCAGGATGATGAGGTTGGCAAGGTTCCCATGATGCTGGTGTTGGTATAAGAGATGAAACAATTATGCTGAGGGAGAGATGCATGGATGTCGGGTCTCGTGGAGCTTCTGCAGAAGGGAGGAGGCGTTGCCGAGGTGGTCGCCGTTTGAGCTGCAGTAGATGGGGCCATAGGAACCGTATTTCAAGCTGCTTTAGGAAACCGGCGAAGGCGATCAGCAGGAGCCAAAATTCTTGGGAACCACAGCCGAAGGAGGAGCTTCACGGCTCCTGTGAGGGAAGGTGTATAAAGCAAGATGTGTGTGTGTGTGTGTGTGTGTGTGTGTGTGTGTGTGTGTGTTGAAGGTACTGATCACGGACACTGGAAGGTATACCCATATTGGTCTCGGAGTGCGGAGTGGAATGATCTGGCAAAGTCCATACATTCAAAGGATGGCTCGATCTGGTAACATTCGGTGTATTCAAATGGATTAATATGGCACCCTCCTTGTACTCAGTAGATAGGTTAGTATTATGGCATCTATCCATACTTGAGGTAGTTTGACACGACAGACTTCCTAGGAAGCGAAGAAAATTTGTGATGACAGATAAAAGGTTGGATACAAGACGAAAGAGGAAGATTTGAGATGATGACAAGGGATAAGCTGTGAAGATAGCGTGGTAAGATGAAGAGATATCAGATGACGAGGGAGGTGAGGGAGAGGTGGGTCGAGACTTAACGAAGCGGTGGATGAGTTGAGGGAGGGAGAAGGAGTAACGAATAGTCGTGGTGGTAGTGAGAGGCAGAATGACTGCGAGATGTCGAAAAGAAATCATGAAGGTGGAGCTTGCAGGAGAATGACAGGTTCATTGTTGTGTTGTGATTGTGTCTCGGGGCGGGATGGTGATGATGTGGTTGTCGCCACCACCACCAGCAGTAGTGGGAGGATGTGCAGGAGGACCTGATTCACTGCGATGAGGGAGACCATAGAGACCTCGGACCGCTGCTGGAGTGGCTGCGTAGAAGACGAAGGCGGCGGCGAGCCGACCGAGAAGAAAATGGGATTGTAGGCGGTGGAGGGAGGGGAGGGGGAAAATGGGGTGTTATTTTCAGTTCATTTAGTATTGTTGTTTATCACGGGGTGCGGTTAGAGTGTGACCTGTGTGGAAGGTAACGACAGATGAAGGGAATCCGTAGTAACGGGAACACTTTAGGATAAAAAGTAGAGTTACATTTATTTTTGGGCAGGAAAATAATCGAGTGACGACGACTATGCAGGTGGAGGAACCTCTTCAGCACGACTGTACGACCCCTAGGCACGACGCTACGACTTTTGGGTATGACGACATTTCATCTGTTGTCGTTGGTGGGGATGGGCCTGGGGAGGGTGAGTCGGTTGTTTGCAGATGATGTAGCTGTGGTGGCAGACTCGAGTGAGAAACTGTATAAGTTAGTGCCTGAGTTTGGTGTAGTGTGAGAAACGAGGCAGTCGAGAGTAATGATTATAAAAGTAAGGTACTGAGGGGTTCACAAGGGAGGAAGACAGCTTGATTGGAGGGTGACTTTAGGTGGAAAGAACCTAGAGGAAATGGAGTGTGTTAGATACCTGGGAGTGGACTCGGCAGCGGATGAAGCCGTGGGAGCTGAAGTGAGCCAAAGGATGGGTGAGGAGGGGGCAAAGTTCTGGGTACGTTGGAAAGAGAGTGTGGAAAGAAGAGGTCACTGTCTGTGAGGGAGAAGGTAAGTGTCCTTGACGGTGCATTATTCCCACCGGTACTGCATGGATGTGAGTCTTGGACCCGTAAATACAAAAGTCCAGAAGAGGGAGGATGTGTGGGAAATGAAATACGAATGTGTGGGAAATGAAATATCTGTGGACGATTGATGGGGTGAGGTGGGTTGGTCGAGTAAGGAGTTCCGTGTACTATGCATGAAACTGAAGTTTAAGAGTTGATCAAGGTCCCGTTGTAAGTCGGTGCAGTCCATTTCACTCTTTGCTTCCCCCGTAACCATGGCATCATCGGCAAACATCTTTCTGCATGAATCCATTCCCTCTGGCTTCGTTACTTATGTCAATCGCGAAGAGAAATGGTCCAGGGAATGACCCTGCATCACGCCACAGGTGTGTGTTTGTGTGTATAAAAGGGAAATTTACATAAAGCAGAAGCCTCATATACAGTGCATAAACCTTCAATTTACATATTTACGGAATTACTCTACGGTGAGGAATGTGGACACTTTTACACAGACAAGCCATCACACAAATTGTAAAGTAACATGGCACTTAGTGCTAGTATGGTAGATATCTGAATATTGAATGGGATGTGAGTAAATGGTGATTGGATGAATAAGTGAGTAAATGATTCGTTGAATGGATCGCTGGAGAGAATAAGTGACCGAAGGAGTGAATGAGTAAAGAACATTAGTAGATAATGGAAACTGTGAGTTTAAAAAAAGTGATGAAAACATTTGAAAGAAGAATTAGAAAATTGTCAGTGAGTTTGTGAATGACTGGGAAAACTAGTAGGAAGAAAGTAAAGAAGGATTTGCCGAGTGGAGGTGATGAAAGACGAGAAAGAACAAGAAACTCAGAGAGAAGGAAGATTGGTAAAGGTCAGAATATCTAATATTACCTTGAGACCTTGACCCTGCCCCTAACCCAGCCCTTGACTCTGCCTTTGACCCAACCCTTGATCCTGCCCTTGACCCTGCCCTTGACCCTGCCTTTTACTCAGCCCTTTACCCTGCCCTTGACCCTGCCTTTACTCAGCCCTTGACCCTGCCTTGACCCTGCCTTTTACTCAGCCCTTGACCCTGCCTTTGACCCAGCCCTTGACCCTGCCCTTGACCCTACCCTTGACCCAGCCCTTGACCCTGCCCTTAACCCAGCCCTTGATCCTGCCCCTTTCTTACGCTTCACCCTTGCCACCTGCCCTGAGGCTACCCAACCATCACCCTTCCACCACCCTGACGTGTCACGTGTCTGGTGTCAGATCATCTGCTCTCAGGACACATCCCAGGTCCCTCTGTCAGAAGGCAACGCGCGCGGCAAGAAATATCCCCTGAGTGTATAAGTTCATTGACGCGTTTGGTTTGTGTGTGTGTGTGTGTGTGTGTGTGTGTGTGTGTTGCCTGCCTGCCTGCCTGTCTGTCTGTCGGTCTCTCTGTCTGTGGAATTTTGATGCAGAAAATACACGACAGAGGGAGTGTAGTCAGGCGTAAGGTGTGTGTGTGTGTGTGTGTGGGGAGCGGGAGTGTAAGGGGTGAGTGTAAACAAATATGAACGGCTGATTGACGAGTCGACACATTTCCCCACACGGAGGAGGAGGACGAGGAGAGAGAGAGAGAGAGAGAGAGAGAGAGAGAGAGAGAGAGAGAGAGAGAGAGAGAGAGAGAGAGAAGGAAGGAAGGTTGAGGCAAGCTGGTGGAAGAGCTGAGAGCAAACTTGGGAAGGAAATGGGAAAGAAGCATCGCGCCCGTTGGGGGAAAGTTGGAGGAGGAGCGACGGAGGGTTAATAGAAAATGAGGAAGTGAGGGGAAAAACAAAATCAGGTGAGGAGCAGCAGCGAGCGAGTGTCACCACCATGCAGGAGGCAGGAGCACCAGGTGTGCTGTGTCACCTTTGGGGTTATGTGGGATCGGGAAGCACCAGTGGTGTGCTGTAGGCTAGGGCCGGGCTACCTGGCGACACACACACACACACACACACACACACACACACACACACACACGGTATGAACGACGCCCAGCTGACCAGTGGCAGGTTACCAAACACCAAAGTGGGATACAAAATATCTACGAAAAGACCTCATGACTGAGCGAACGAGTTGGGAAAAAATCAGAATTTTTTCAACGTCTGTTAAGAAATGATTTTTTTTTTTTTTTTATATAAATCTTTCTTTTCAGAAGTGAATAAATCTTAAGACCTTGGAAGGATGTTTCGAAATGAAGAATATCCCTTAGAGGCACATATGGTTTTGCTTCAGATGTAAACTGAGCGATCTGGAGAAAGATTACAGTAGCCACAAACTTTTATGCAGAGTTAACCTTGTTAATGAGGATCGTCTGCCGTACTGTGGTATCCAAGTCCTTCACGTCGTACTCGGGTGGTTGTTAAGGGATTAAGTTGACGGACAAGTTGTGGAACTGATTTGGACGAACGACAGGTTGCATCGGGAAAGAGATGAGAGAGAGAGAGAGAGAGAGAGAGAGAGAGAGAGAGAGAGAGAGAGAGAGAGAGAGAGAGAGAGAGAGAGAGAGAGAGAGAGAGGGAGGGTTGTCGTGTAGAGATCAATATCACATTATACCATTCATGACTCCTTCTTGGATCTACTTCATACAGCCGGGCTATTATAACTCGTATGTTAACTCTACCACAAGGCCAGTACATAATCTATTTAACAAGAGATGATCATTGAAGCATTGATTGAATCAGTAACGCATGGGGGAAGTACATATATATATGTGTGAGGAAGTGTGAGGTTAATAGGGTTATAAACCATGTCCCTACGTGGCTCTATACACAAGGGTGATTAAATGCTAAGAGTTCCTCCTCTGCCACTTGGTCGTGTGGGACGTATGAATTATTCCGTTGGAGGAAGCGACAGACGTGCAGGGACCTACACAAAAAGAGAAGGTCTGCACGGGAGATTGTTGGTCCTTGTTTACCTCATGGGTTATTCTCCTGACGGAGGAGTTGACCTGAAGTTATAATTTGACCTCTTTAGGACAGTGGTACGACCCAGGTATAAAAAAGGATCGCACTGTCATGATTGAAAGAAAGAGGACGTACCATCGTGTTCAGTGGTCGTAACGTCATGTTCAGGGCTCGTACCGTCGTGCTTCAAGGGCCGTACCGTCGTGCTCAGTGGTCGCACCGTCGTGCTTAAAGGGCCGTCCCGTCGTGTTCACTGGTCGTGCCGTCATGCTCAAATTAGGGTCGTGCCCCGGGGCGCTCAAAAGCCTATGTTGCGATAGATCTCAGACGGTCGTTGCCTGGTCGTGGCCATTCATCTCGTCTCTGTTTTATAGCCGGTAGTTCGTCTTGGCTGTCTGGTGTGAACACCTCCATCTATCCTCCCCACGCCACGCCGCGCAGGGCGGTACACCCCACACACTCCCTCCTCGCCCCTCAGCCGACTCCGTGCCACCCCGTGAGCACGAGGGTACAAGCGTTGAGTACAGTGGCCTTGTTAGTTGGAGGTCGTACTGTTGTGCTCATTAGCCTCCTCCCACGGTGGTTGGGGAGCAGCGCCGGGGCCTCCCATGGTGGTTTTGGAGCAGCTTCGGGCCTCCCACGGTGGTTTTGGAGCAGCTCTTCGGGCCTCCCATGGTGATAGTGCAACAGTCTGACCTGCTTCAACCACCCTCCTCCCCCTCTCCCATATCTGTTCCTCCCATTGTTATGACAGACCAACCCTCGACCGTCCCTCCCATGGTGATGAATGTGATGTTTTTCTTTTTTTGTGTGTGTCCCTATCACGTTGCAGTCTCCGCCATGTCCTCCCACGGGAATAGATAGGAAGCCTCCCTCCCTCTCACCTCCCTGGGTAATTTTAGGCCAGCCTCTCCCTCCCTCTCCTCCCGTGATGATATGCCAGCCTCCCTCCCTCCCACGGTGACGGGGGAACACATCCTGCCCGTCGTCTCCCTCTGTGCGGGGCCCCGGGTGCAGTGAGGGGTGTGGTGATGCTCGGGATTGTGTTGCTCAAGGAGAAACGTCAACAACTTCTGGGTGAGAAGAAAGAAGCCCTCTCTCTCTCTCTCTCTCTCTCTCTCTCTCTCTCTCTCTCTCTCTCTGAAAATGGCATACCTCTGACTGGGAATGGAAATATGTTTCCTTTGTGTGTGCCGAGAGGCTGTGTGACGTGTCTGGGATGGGAAGCAAGGAAGGTTTCTCTCTGTTGTAACTGACATTGTCCTCTTAGGCTGCGGGGGGGGAGTACCTTGCGATATAGATGGACAGACAGCAGAAGACCCGTTGGTCTATGACGACCTTACCTGCTGGAGTATCAAGGTGTACTTCGTTCGTAATCTGTATAGCCAGAGACTGGATTATATAGCAAGCCTTTTTACATAGCTGTGATGGAAAGAAAAAGAACGAAATTGCATCCCTTAGCAAGAAATTATATAGCCATGTGAGGGTGTTGTGTGCGGCAGAGTGTTGTGGGCCATTATCTGGTGCGAGTTGTGGAGCCACGGATGTTGTGTTGTGTGTGGCGGGGCGAGAGGGCTGCTCCTCCCTCCCTCCCTCTACCAGCCGGCGGCCTTGACCTGTTTCACGTGATTATGTTTGACTACAGACCAGAAAGACCTCGGTGGCCTCGATTGCTGTTGGGCAGGATGCCACGGGAGAAAGTCTCCTAAGCTCTCAAAGTCCTCTTATAACGTAAGGATAAGATGAGGTCAATGCTAGGCGCCTCCAAGAAGCTTCCAACACGGAGGGTATGAAGTGTTCACACTGCAAGGTGTGATTCTATACCTCCCGTGTGATTCGCACGTGTTTTGTTCTTTATACTGTGTTGTGTCACTTATGATAGATTTGAAAGAGGATGGATAGTGCTCGCGTGCCTGAAACGTCTCGTGAAGTTCAAGAATGAACTGGGATGGAGTATAGGATATTTAATCCATATTGCATCTGATCAAGCGCCAAATGTGTGGTAAGAAAAATTAGAAAAACCAACAGAAAGCTAGTGAGTATTAGATATACTTTGGTCCTAAACAAACAATATATATATATATATATATATATATATATATATATATATATATATATATATATATATATGTATATATATATATATATATACTAAAGCTGCTAAGCAGAGGAAATTATTGTGGCACCTTCTTCCTTCTTCCGGTACCCCAGATCTCGTGGGGGGGAGGCAAAGGTTGTAATGTTCATTATGTAGGGGTGTCCAGGGTAGAGCAGAGGTGACGGTGCTGTCCACTGCGTACGTCATTACAAGTCTGGACTGTACTGTTTTCTTCCACATCTCGAAACGCCGCGCAGGTCCGAGTGGAGAGAGGAAACGTGTTCAGTGCGAGAAAAAGAACGAATATTGGATTCGTGAGGGACGGGAAAGTGAGTTAAGGTGTGTCGAATGGTATCATCAGCGCAAGAGCGAATAGAATTAAGAGGATGAAAAGCGATCATTTATGACGAGAAAACAGAGGATAGGAGATAGGAGAGACGCCTTCTCTATTGCTGCTTGTTGGTAATGCAACATTTGATGGTGTTGGTCGCTGGTGGGTAAAAAGACTGGACGAGAATGTTTGGGGAAAGAAAAAAATGATATATCGAGTGATTCCCTAACTGTAGTAAGTCAGAAAGACTCGTTTTAAGTGTTGCTCTTGTGGAACAATGTAATTGGTAGTTGTGGATGGTGTTGGCAGTTGATTCAGATTTATTCGTGGTTCTGAACATTGTTGTGGAAATGATAATCCGAAATGATTGGGTGATTTTGTGTCCTGTTGGAAAGTGACAGATTAGAATGAAGGGTTGTTCTGATTGGCTGATGGGGATAGTTAAGATAATGGTTGGTGTTGGTGGTTTAGGTTTGCCGCCCGTTAGACGATGGTGATTCAAGATGATTCGAATTTTTTGGGGTTGTAATTGGAACGTAATGAGACTGGATGAGGCTGCGGAATTTCATTTGTTTACACTCGTGTTTCTCATTCTGTATTGATTGCCTTTGTTGGTGGTGTTTGCCTCAATTTCCTCTGCTTCTTTATGGTTGGCTGGTGGTGGTCGTTTGGTTGTCTCTGTGTCTCGCCCCATGGTACTATGTTGGGTGATCCTGGTTGCTTAATGGCAGTGAGGTAGAGATACTCCTGGCTGAGATAGTACGACCATTAACTTAGTTAATCATAGAGTGTTGGTTACTCCCGGTTAGTTAGGTAGGTCATTGGCAGTGGGTTGGTCAACCGTAGGTCATTGGTAAATTGGTTGGTCAATCTAGATTTACAATGAGCTGGATGTTTGGAATTCTGTTGGTTGATGGTAAGGATGGGGAAACCCTCCTGGGTGGAGAGGAGTGGTGGGTTTTGCGTGTGTTTAGGAGTAAAGAGGAACCTTAGATGGAGTAAATAACAAGTCACTTTTAAGTCCAGTTGATTGTAAGGATGTGTGAGGGACACCCGACCCTTCTTACGTGGTGTTGCGACAGACAGTCAAACCGAAGTGGATGTGTGAGAACGTGTTTACAGCGATGTAGGTCAGTCCACCGACGCAAACCTAGAAGGTAATAACAAGAGGAGGACGCATCCATCTCATATTTTGCAGCTCACAATACACGACTGTTACACAGTCCACGACAATACTCATTCACTGCATGACAACCCTCACGCTGTACACAGCAACCCTTATTCAATATACAACCCTCACACAATGTACAATCTTCACACAATATACGATCCTCACACAATACTCGACAGCCCCCAAAATAAACGACAAGCCTCACACCGTATGCCACCCTCACACAGTACACGAGAACCTGCACGGAGTCCTGCACACTGCAGCTCACAGGTCGCCCTCCACGACAGGTGCAGCATGAAGGTACAACCCCCACTGTACTACCAATAAAACCCCGCCTGATAAAAAAACCCGTAGATCTACGCCATGTACGAGGCAACATTTACATGCACATGCTGTGAGAGAGAGAGAGAGAGAGAGAGAGAGAGAGAGAGAGAGAGAGAGAGAGAGAGAGAGAGAGAGAGAGAGAGCTGGATGGGTGGTATTGGACAATGTAGGAAGTGGAACGGGAGAGAGAGAGGAGGGGGGGATTAGCTGGCTGATGGATTGGTTGATGGACTAGTGAGGATGGGCTGGGAGATGGGATAGAGGATGGGATAGGGTGCAGGCTGGTGGGAATGGGAGTGAGGGGATCGATTCCATAAGTGAGCCAATGAATGAGGGTGGAGGAGTGGAGAGGAGAAGGCTCAGGGCTGACGTCAGGGGCTGTGGTTGGTGCGACAAGATGTGGTGGAGGGAGTGTGGCGGGTGTAGGAATGAGAGGGGAGGGATTGTGGGAGTAGTCGGAATGAAAGGGGAGGGATTGTGGGAGTGAGAAGAGAGGAATTGTGGGAGTAGGAATTAAGAGGGGCAGGAAAGGGAGTGGGGTTGTGTTGCAGTGCGTCCCAAGCCAGCACAACTCCCCATCAGCGCCACACACCATTCTCCACCCGAGAGTGACAAGCACTCGTCCTTCACTGCCACACTCACCGTAGCCTCACTGTCTGTTGCTGGAGGGTGCCACTCCACCAGTGGCGCTGCTGCTGCCGTAGTAGACTCACTTTCCGGTGTCAGACAGTGCCCCTTTACCACTGGCAATGCTACCGAAGTAGCTTCACTACCTGGTGGCGGAGGAAGCCTCTTCACCGCTGGCATTACTACCGTAGACGCCTGTGACACAGCCGTGCTCTCGAGACACGCCCGCTTGAACGTAGGTACTCGGGTTGAGTTTTGTAGGTGCCGGACGGTAAGGTAATAGGGAGGTGTAGTAAATCCAGTGCTGTAGTGATAAAAGATATTCCCTTCTCCCCCGACACTATCTGGGGCGATACATACAACCCATTCCAGCAGCAGTACAGTGTTCCAGCTTCACATTTGCCGGTCGTAACGCCAAGACCAGAGGGACATTCGTATGCTAAAAAAATAGTAGAGGGGGTTCGCCTGTGACGGTATAGTACGATACCAGTACCTAGATATTGTTAGATATTGCTGGGTCCCTGTGATCGCTGCCTCCGACAGCAGCAGGAGGAGGAGGAGGAGGAGAAGCAGCAGGCTGGCTGGCTGGTTGGGTGTGGTTATGACGGACGAGCTCGGGGTTTATGGTGTACTAGGACTGTATACGAGTCTTCCTTGAAGGAGGTGTTCTCGTCTGGCCCTCCAGTGAGTGGGAACAGGTCATTGTCGGCTGTAATGTGTTGGAGGATGATTGTGTCGTGTGATGTTGGTGATGACGGAGGGCAGCGTCTGCCGCGGGGAAGGAGGCCGTGGCTGGCGACGGAGGGCACAACGTCTGCCATCTGACGCGGGGAAAGAGGCCGTGGCTGGCGGCGGAGGGCAGCGTCTGCCGTCCGGCTTGGGGAAGGACACCAACCGTGAAATTAATACTAAATTACATAATCATATTTGACTACACTGCTGAAAATTATTCGTGTATATTTCCACGTCCTCCCATCAGAGATAATCTCGTGTACAGGTCCCAACACACACACACACACACACACAGCTGTATCCTGTATCATTTCACCACCTCTGATGTACGTAGGAGAGTCGTCTGTAAAGAGTCCCAGACTCATTATGGTATATAAGACGGGCGCTCCTGAATATGAAGGAGAAGGGTCGAGCGATCGAGTCGTTAGGGATGCGCCATCTGAAGTGTGAACCTCTAAGACCCACTTCTGCGTCAGTACGAGACAACACTGGCTACAGACGCACTTCTATCTTGTAACCACAGACGCAACACCGTGTTACGTCAGACATCCTCACCAGGAGGACACTAAAGCTCCTGTCGTGTGGTGGTGGTGGTGTCCGATGTGGATACGTACTCTTTGTGGTCACTACTTTCATCTTCGGATGAACGATGCTTCATGTGGGCCATCATCAATGTATGGCTTCCCCAGGTGGTGGACGTGGACTAATACGGGCGGGCTGGGTTGGCTGGCCAGCCTCGCCTAATTATGAAACTTGATGCAGAAGCAGGAGCCTAGTTAGTTCCACCACCCTCCCCTCTGGTGGTGGACATCAGGGGGACCCTACCAGCAGGCAGATGTACTTGGTGAACCTCACCAGGCGGTCATAGTACTTGGTGACTGCACCAGGTAGTAGTAGTCGTAGTAGTAATCCTTGGTGACTGCGTACATATCCACGACTGTCACCATTACGAGAGCGTAAAGCCTTGTAGGTCGATTCTTAAGGAGAAACAGCAGCACTGGTCGATAATTCGAGTTGAGCAGCGTAATTATCTGTTTATCTTTTATTATATTTCTTGTATATAATGATTTGATCAAGTAGCCAAGAAGTGAAGGCTTACCCGGGGTGAGGGTTGTGGGAAGACTGAAGGCTTTAGCCGGGGTGAGGGTTGTGGAAAGACTGAAGGCTTACCCGGGGTGAGGGTTGTGGGAAGACTGAAGGCTTCACCGGGGTGAGGGTTGTGGGAAGACTGAAGGCTTCACCGGGGTGAGGGCTGTGGGAAGACTGAAGGCTTACCTGGGGTGAGGGTTGTGGGAAGACTGAAGGCTTCACCGGGGTGAGGGTTGTGGGAAGACTGAAGGCTTACCTGGGGTGAGGGTTGTGGGAAGACTGAAGGCTTTAGACGGGGTGAGGGTTGTGGGAAGACTGATGTGAGAGGATAAGTGGCTCTGAAATCTCTTGACGTGGTGAGCCGTTGTGAGGGGTTGTATCATGCTATGAGGCCCGGCCACCACCGCCACCACCACCTCCCACTTTTTCTTAAGGTTCTCGAGTAAAGAAAACTTATTTTTTTTTCCTCATTTTCTCTCATTTCCTTCCTTCAGGGTTGAACTGAAGGAAAAATTTGTATATTTGGCAAGTGATCTGTGTTAGGGAATGTATGTAAAGCGGTACATGGGAAGTGTGACACAGATCAGAGATAGAGTGATATGTCACATATGTGACACATTACGGAGAGAGCAACACATCGACCATGTGACACAGATCATGGAGAGGGCGTTCCGTCGACCGTGTGACACAGATCATGGATACAGTGTTACATCGACCATGTGACACAGATCATGGATACAGTATTACATCGACCATGCGACACAGATCATGGATACAGTGTTACATCGACCATGTGACACAGATCATGGATACAGTGTTACATCGACCATATGACACAGATCGTGGATACAGCGTTACATCGACCATGTGACACAGATCACGGAGAGAGCAGCGCATCGACCATGTGACACAGATCACGGAGAGAGCAACACGTCGACCGTGTGACACAGATCACGGATACAGCGTTACATCGCACATGAGACACAGATCATGAGTATATCTGCTGCGCCACAGTCATGAAGGTTAAGGATTTTTTCATGCATAGAGGAACTTAACACACACACACACACACACACACACACACACTTACACACACACACACACACACACACACACACACACACATACACACACACACACACACACATACACACACACACACACACACACACACACACACACACATACACACACACACACACACACACACACATACACACACACACACACACACACACACACACACACACACATACACACATACATACACACACACACACACACACACACACACACACACACACACACACACACACCACACACACACACACACACACAACACACACACACACACACACACACACACACACACACACACACACACACACACACACACACACACACACACAACACACACACACACACACACACACAACAACACACACACACACACACACCACACACACACACACACACACCACATACACACACACACACACACACACACACACACACACACACACACACACAGCAGTTATCAGACCACCAATTTGTCATGTGGTAACAATTTTTATCTGTTCCATCCCTATTTATCTGTTCCATCCCTATTTATCGTTTGAACACGACGCAAGTTGATTTCTTTGAAGGTTAAAACCTCTGTGAACATCTACGACCCTTGAGGACGACGGTACGACCCTTGAGCACGACGGTACGACATTGTGGTCACGACGGTACGACAGTGTGGAAACAACGGTACGACCCTTGAGCACGACGGTACGACAGTGTGGTCACGACGGTACGACCATGATAGTACACGGTCGTGATGTCGTTTGCTTCAGGGTCGTCGTACCGTAGTGCTCAGGGAGGTTCGTACCGTCGTCGTGCTGAAGGTCGTACTGTCGCTCTCAGCGACAGTACCATTGTGCTCAGAAGGGACCACCTTGGAACGTACGTGTGTGTGTGTGTGTGTGTGTGTGTGTGTTTGTGTGTGTGTGCAGTATCATCTGGTACATGGGTGGGAGAGTGGGTACAATTGATGGGGGAGGGTGGAGGTGGTGAGGGAGAAGTGGTGGGGAAAGAAGTGATAAGAGAGAGAGAGAGAGAGAGAGAGAGAGAGAGAGAGAGAGAGAGAGAGAGAGAGAGAGAGATAAGATGCAGGGAGTGAGGGAGGGGGGGCTGGTGGCCCTGATATCAGCTGCTGGGAGACAAGGCAAACAAAAAGGTAATTAGTGGAAGGGACGGGAATGGTAGGGTCGGGGAGGAGGAGGAGGAAGGGGATGTCTAAAGACCATCCCACGCGAGATTAGGAGGACAGGGAGGAACAGGAGCAGGAGGAATGGGAATAGGAGGGAGGAGGAGGAGGAGGACGGAAAGAGAGAGAGAGAGAGAGAGAGAGAGAGAGAGAGAGAGAGAGAGAGAGGACGAGAATTTGCAACCTAAAAGAGAGACTGTGTTGTTTGTAGCCTTTATTGGACCTCCAGGTGATGGCGTGTGAGCTCTCTCTCTCTCTCTCTCTCTCTCTCTCTCTCTCTCTCTCTCTCTCTCTCTCTCTCTCTCTCTCACATTATCATCTCCGGTGGCGGTGGTGTGGTCACCATAGACGCGCTCCCATCTCGCTCGGGCGGGCTGGGCGTTCCCCATCCTCACTCTTCCATCCATCTCTCCCTGACCATAACGGGAACACCTGCAACTCCCATCCCCCTTGTGGCCCTTCCCTGACCCGCCCGCCCGCCACGAACACGAGAACTTTTTTGTTCCGCCCCGCCCCGCCTCGCCCCGCCCCGCCCCGGGATGATAGATAGTTGGCATCTCAGACGCGATGATTAATTCCGAGTACGTGTGAGGGAGGAGCGGTGGTGACGGCTGGCTAAGAGCGGTGGTGACGGCTGGCTAAGAGCGGTGGTGACGGCTGTTCAAGACCGTTGCCGTGGTGGGGTGAGTGATCGTCTCATGCCTCCCTCACGGGCACCGGGTGAGGAAGACGCTCGCTCTCAAGGACAATCTTCCTTCCCCCTGGGGGCCTCTTCCTTTCCCCTGGGGGCCTTTTCCTTCCCCCTGGGAGAGAGGCCCACTGTGAACCACTGGTGTGGACAACTGTCAGTGACCCGATGGGTGTGGCTGGTAAGAAGACCCATAGGTGGACGACTCATCTCCACAAGGGAGGGGAAAGAGGTCGTGATCTGGGGGTAGGAGAGGACCTGTTCCTCACGCCGGGTCGTACCTGTGTAGGACCTCCTCCGTGTGACGCCATGTTACCTGGTGAGGGAGTTAGGTGGAAGAGTCAAGGACGTTATGATATGTGAACTGGATTTAGTTTCTTAGTATGTACACCAGCAGGAAGGTATATATATATATATATATATATATATATATATATATATATATATATATATATATATATATATATATATATACACACACACACACACACACACGAATGTAATGCATATGTACGCGCATTTTCATACAACATACAAACCTCCAACATTCAGGCTTGAGCCCGGGAACCCAGCATTGTATTTCAGACAGTAATGTTGTTACATTTTATGTATATCGTATAGAACCATGTTCTTACACTTTGCGATTGAATGAAGATATCTATGATTGCTGAATTCGGTCGTCATAAAAGAAATTAGACTGTATTTAGACACTAAACTTGCATAGTTTAATATCTGGAAAGATTATTAATGAATTAATTCATCTTATCATCATTTTCCCTTCCAGGTAAGGACACTCCCCAGCGTCTGGCCCCCACACACACGCACGCCTGGAATCTTTGCCCTGATCTCGAGGTAAGTTCGAAGCCACAGAGTATCATTTCCAGGGCCTGAGGTTCAACGTTATGTCGTTGGCTCAAGGAGTACTGGAAGTGCCTCAGCATTCCAGACACGGGGGGTGTTTGACACTCCAGGATTGTGACATCTCGTGTAAGTTCCAGGAGCGAGTTGTTGTGTTGTTAAGTCTAACGGAATGAGAGTCTTGCAAAAGTCCCAGGGGCTGGAGAGGATTGCGACGTTTTGCTTAAACTCTCGCCACTTGGTTTTCTTAAGATCCCCCTTCCCCCCAACGGAAAGTTTTCTCAGATTCCAGCGCTGAGTATCCTCTCAGTTCGCAGGGCCGGAAGTGTTTTGTCGCCTATATCATGTTAGGGCTTTTACCGTTGCTGAGACAGGGAGTTCTCCGAAGTTCCAAGACTGAAGATTGTCTAAACTTCTAAGACTTTGAGATCCCTACCCCCCCAAAAAAATTTGAAAGCTTCCAGACTTTTGTGAAGAAAAAAAAACCCTCGAGAGTTTAGAGTTATCATCAGTCTTTGAGGCTTGAGAGACGGAGTTCCAGGACTGAAGGATCTCGTAAGGTATTTGGACTTCAGAAAATATTTTCGAGGGCCAAGCATTGAGAATTAAACTGTGGTTCTGGTATGGCGGATTCCTAGACTCAAGGAACAAAGAGGCTTAGTGTAACCCCCCAAACCTGAGGGCTTTCCAGGTCTTATGGACTTTTTAAAGAAATACCGTGTACACATGAGTCCAGACCCGTGGTTAAACAGTATTCCAGATCCGTGGTTACACGGGGGGTCAACCAAGATCGTGTAAGATAAAGTCTGCGGTGTTGTCGACCCATGTTTCACTAACTCCTCCTCCTCCTCCTCCTCCTCTTCCTCTTCCTCTGTTGTGTGGCTCCTTATTATATACGGTGAGAATTGATAAAGTCTGCGGTGTTGTCGACCCATGTTTCACTAACTCCTCCTCCTCTTCCTCTTCCTCTGTTGTGTGGCTCCTTATTATATACGGTGAGAATTGATACACGTCCATTGTGAGACGATTCGCACTGTAGGTTCCCAGGTGCTGTAGAGCCTCAGCATACAAAGATGGATGTATTTCTTTGAGGAACAGAACAAAGAAATGGCTAAAAGAAAAAAAAAAAAAGTCTGTTTTTAGGTTTTTCTGACAGTAGACGCTAAGTTGAGGTGTGAGTGATCTGTTATGAAGTCGTTATCTTGATAGGGTATTGTTCCTGTGCCCCAGAGGGACGGGGTTGTTCCTATGCTTCAGAGGGATGGAATCGTTCATGTGCATCAGAGGGAGAGATTCTGTTGCTGTGTATTGTGATTCACCTTTATGAACGGTGTGGAAGTGTTCGTTGGGGTGACGGGGATCAGCAGGGAAGCGTCTCAGGCCCTTTGGAGATGAAAGGAAATATTCCGCTTGTCTCGTGGAAAGCCTCGAAGAACCGCAGCCCTGCATCCTCATCAGAATTTAATGGAAAACCCCCAGCAAAATGTATCGTATTATTTAATTCTGGTCGGCAGGGTTAGGAGGCGGAAGAGGATGTGAGAGTATTGGGGGGGAGAAAGCAAGCGGATCTGGCTGCGGGAGGTTGTGAGGATAAGGAGGAGTTTGATGTGGGATTAGTGTGGATGAGATGATATGGGTTAGGGCCATGACGAAGGGATGTGAGTGATGGGAGAGGAGAGGTTAGGAAACGGGAGTGTGGGTGGGAGGGAGCCACAGGCTGTCATCACCAGCTCTCCTACCTCTCCCTCCTGACACCTGGGCCTCCTCCACTCCACTTTCCCCCCCGGTGCCATAGCCACACCTGCGCCAAGACCTAGCATCACAGGGAAGTGGGGAGGGGCGGGGAAACGTCCTGCGTCAGATCAAGTTAGATCCCTCAAAGGCAGTCCTCAGAGTTCAGCGCTGCAGTATGATCTTCCAACTGTTGAACACCACAAGAGTACTGAAGTTAGCTGCTAGTGTGAGTAGGACTCTCTTAGCCGAAGTCTGCCGAGGACGGCCCTTGCTCTCCTGACGGAGGGGGAACCTACAGAAACCATCAGACACCCGGGACGTGCAACCACCACAGGTGGGCCCGAATGGCCGAGGCTATAGCGGGGCTATACGGTAAGTAATCTTGTATGTTTCTGGGGGAGAAGTGAGCAGGAAACGAGGCGGTGGAGCAATAAACAGTGTGGCCAAGCCAGGGGTCGGGGGAGATAGCCTCCTGCAGCTGTGAACGGCTTAACCGTGCCAGGGTTAGTGAGGCGGTGTTAAGAGCTAATGAGATAACAGTTTGGTCAGACAGGGAAGCTGCTGTTGCTGTGGTGTGGCCACACTCGGGGTAGCTGCTGGTGTAGTGTAGTCACACACGGGGTGGCTGCTGGTGTAGTGTGGCCACACACGGGGTAGCTGCTGGTGTAGTGTAGTCACACACGGGGTGGCTGCTGGTGTAGTGTGGCCACACCCGGGGTGGCTGCTGGTGTAGTGTGGCCACACCCGGGGTGGCTGCTGCTGTAGTGTGGCCACACACGGGGTGGCTACTGGTGTAATGTAGTCACACACGGGTGGCTGCTGGTTGCTGTAATGTGGCCACATATCGGGTGCTGTAGCTTCCTTACCTCGCCGGCCAGATGGCGTTCGTGACAGCTCCAGCAGATATAGACGTGGGTGGAGCTAACGGGTCGGCCGGCCGGAGTTCTAGGGTGACTCGTGTAAACCATCAGACTCGCTATGACCACACAGATTTGAACTCTCTCTCTCTCTCTCTATGAGAACAACCTCCCTTGAGCTTGTGTCCTGTACCGGTAGCAACACCGTCTTGTACTGTCAGCTACAGGTCTTGTACCGGGCGCTACAGATCTTATACCGGGAGCTCCAGGTCTTGTAACGTCGGCTACAGATCTTGTACCGGGAACTACCGATCTTTTACCGGGCAGCTAAAGGTCTTGTACCGGGCGCTACAGATCTTCTACCGGCAGCTACAGATCTTGAACCGGGAGCTACAGCTAATCGCACCTTCAGCGACAGATGTCGCACCGGGAGCTACAGCTGTCGCACCTTCAGCTACAGATCTCGCACCGGGAGCTACAGGTAGTGGAGTGCTGGATATGGCTTCCTGAAGTGGTAGAGGTGTTATGATGTGATTAACGTAGGCAGCGCTTGACTGAACTCTGAACTGTCTCCTCCCTTGACCTCCCCTCCAGCCGGAGAGGGGGTTAGGAGGAGGTGGGATGACCGACCGACCGACCTACTACGCCTTATCACATCACCCTAATCTAATCCAACCCAGAGTAAGCTAAGCTTACTTCCCGCTGGTCTGAGCCACCATGGCTGTCAGGGTGTGGAGGAACGTGTGTGTTTGTGACGGAGGGGCATCGTCCAGTTCGAGTCCTTGGCTGGTCCCTCACCAGTTGTGTGTGACTGCCTCCTCCCCCCCAGGGCGCGTCCTGTCTTCCTCGCCCAGTGGGACTAGTGTGTTGTGTTGGAGCACGGAGGTCAGCACCGCTCACGTTACCTCGGCCACAAACACAACTGTGTGTGGGGAGGTCTGACGACCCTTGACGTAGACCAGCGTCTATAATGATGTATACCAGCGTCTATACTGATGTATACCAGCGTCTATACTGATGTATACCAGCGTCTATACTGATGTAGACCAGCGTCTATAGTGATGCAGACCAGCGTCTATACTGACAGTAGACCAGCGTCTACACTGACAGTAGATCAGCGTCTATGCTGACAGTAGATCAGCGTCTATGCTGACAGTAGACCAGCGTCTACACTGACAGTAGATCAGCGTCTGTGCTGACAGTAGACCAGCGTCTACACTGACAGTAGACCATCGTCTATTCTTACAATAGACCAGCCTCTGTACTTCATCTGTATCCCTGGAATATTAAGTCGTCTAACATTTGATAGTTTTGATCTCAAACATAATTTTCCCGAAATATACTCCATACATTTGAGTCTCTCTCTCTCTCTCTCTCTCTCTCTCTCTCTCTCTCTCTCTCTCTCTCTCTCTCTCTCTCTCTCTCTCTCTCTCTCTCTCACCCAGTGTTTGTGATGGTGACACCGTGTCCATAAACACTGTCCGTCAGGTTATGACTAGAATACCAGTCGTTACGTCTCTGACTGCAGAGAACAGAAAGATGTTCGTCAGAGAACAGTTACAGTAAGCTCTGTCCTGCAAGAACCTTAATATTAGCTGTATCAGCTGTATCGTATCTAAGATTGTGAAGGTATTTATGTATCAGTTTAGTCTGTAATATCTTGCAAATTGTATAATACTGTTTCTAGACCTTTATTAATATTTGGCACACTATCTTAAGACTTAGCAAATATTTGGGAGAGTATCCCTGGCGATGCAGATTTTTTGGAACCGTCCCAAAGACTCTTCAAATATTTTGCGTCTGCCACTTTTACTTGCCCAATATTTTGCTGCGTCGAAATCCATCCCAATAGTCAGTATTTTGTCTTGGTTTTGCAAATATTTGGGACAATATCACGTTTTATATAATATATATCAACTGACTGTTATATTTCTCTCTTCTGTCTCCCCTGATGATGTGATTATTACACGAAAGTGCACTTGGGAACTTTTCGTGTTTCATTTTTCCCCGTGGATTCATAGGAATATATATATATATATATATATATATATATATATATATATATATATATATATATATATATATATGTATATATTTATATATATTTGACTAGATGTTGATGTATTTATGAATAGTTAAATCTCGATAGATTTTTTTTTTAAGCAGTGTTTCAAGGCTCTTTGAATATTGTCGCTATCGCCTCCATGACTGCAGCAATATGTTACTTTAAACTGTTCCTGCCTGTGTTATGAATTCACCCGTAAGTACTTGAATATTCAGGATCCTTTATTTAAACCTATGTAGATATTATAATATTCTCGTAAGGTTTTCCTCGTGTTTAGAATTAAGTAAGGTCTACATACCATATTGGGCTTATATTTGAAGCCTCATGATATTCAAGAATATCTGAAGGACCTGTGGATATTCAGAAGTATGTGTATTCATTCGCTTGAAGCGCTTGGAAATATTGATATTTATGCTGGACTTATTATTTGGAGTTGTCGGCACCCGTGTGTCAAATACTATTTTACCGACTCATCGTGTTATTCCTTTATTTCCTCATTGTTACTGGGTTTTATCGACTTTTCAATAAAATGTATGTGGTTACAAATATCGAGCTTCGTACAAATATCAATTCTGATGGACGAAAAGACCCAGTTCTTATGGTACCAAGTCCACGGAGGTGGCGGGAGAGGCCAGAACCCGTCGCCATCGTGAAGTGCAGGGAAAGTGTCAGGTTAGGACGGTCAGACCGCTCGACCATACCTACTCTCTCTCTCTCTCTCTCTCTCTCTCTCTCTCTCTCTCTCTCTCTCTCACACACACACACACACCCGGCAGACTCCGTTCTCTTACCCTAAAACTCACCAGACCTCGGTGGCACAAAGGATAGGGAACATTGTCTTAAGAATTACATAGTTTGGAAAATAACCTTTAACCCAGAGGTGCCGCCTCGGATAAAAAAAGGTAACCACTACAAAGTTTATATATGTATTAAAGGTGATATAAGGATTATCTGTAACTCCCATTTTTTTTTTAAACAGGTTGTATTGACTTTAGGGTGATGCTCAAACATTTGTTCTGTGGTATTTATAGGTTTTGTGGTTCTGGAATAATCCATGAATCTTACGTCTAAGCCAAAAACCTTTATTGTGAGTATTATGCCACAACCCTTGGGTCATGATGGCTTGGTTGTTCAACTAATCTGTTTGAGTCAGCTCACGAGATCGCGTCATTATACCTTCTTGCTCAGAGCCAGTACACGCTATCAAAAGCTGTCAACTTGCATTCAAATATATGTGGTTGGAAATATGTTACTGCCTGACATTCTGGTGACTAAAGTCCAATAAATTTCAATGAATTTCTTTTGTAAAATGTGCAATTAAATACCACACGCCAATTTTTTTTTTCTTTTTTTGCGTAGATCGCTGTTTACGAACCCACTTTCTGCTCATCAGCTTTCTTTTCATGCGTCGGAATGGCGTAATTTGCATACAGACAACATTAATGTGAATCATCAGTACGAGGCATCTCATCTACCGCAGGCCTCCCTAAACAATACCCGTTTTCTGTGGACACACCGGTCCACACTCCTCCCTCTCCACCACTGTTTACCCACTACATCATCAGGATTAACTCCACTAGGTTTCTGTTTACTGTATCTGGGATGAAATTGAGCGCTTTTATTTACTGTAATTGACATGGTAATGAACATTTTCATTTACTGACCTAATCTAGGATGAAACAATGCTATATTTAGTTAGTTGTGTAGGCTTGAAGCGTATTAGTTGCCGAATTCATTTAATTCCTTCAACGTCAAGCAATAGCCACCAGCTTTGATAATCTTCAACACCTTCTTCAGGTGTTAAGGACGATTCCAAGGCTTTATTCACTCTCACTTGGTATATGACTCACGAATGATACTTTATTGACTAGGATGAAGTTATGTACTGCATGTAGGATGTTGATTCAGTCATAATACTGTACATGAGATGGTATTAAGTATATACATATTGTATGATGGACCTGGGCATTGATTCACGAGCTGTGTGTAGGGTGTAACTTGGACTCCTCTTATTTGTCTAAGATCAGGTCCTGTAATGTCACACCTTTTTTATTTATTTATTGTAAGGATTACGAAACACTCATTAGTTACATTAAACACTTACAAAGATGATATAACCAATGCAGGTGCTGTTTATGTAAACATTACACACACATCACATACATCCACCTAAAAGTTCCCTCATACACTCCAAAAGTTCCCTCATAGGGTATCTGTAAACTGTGCATACGAGTACCACCGGATTCTAATATATAAACAACGAAATGTGAAGGAAAAACACAAAATTCCTCTCTTATAGTATGAATGAAAGACAAAAACGATAAGCGATATAACCAAGAAACAAGCGCTGCTTCTAGTTCTCGACGGACCCAAGGGAGAATATGAAAACTTGTGGTGAGAATGTAATCTCTAGGCTGGTAGGGAAGTTCTGCATTGTCTGCTGTTCACATTTTTGTGTCTCTTGCTCTGATAAGTCCCATTTTCACTTGGTCGTAACTGCATTATTGATATGGTCGCCCTGAAACCAGTCCCAATGGCGATAAATGGATGAACATGCATAACATAAAGAATAAGCCATACTGAAACTTGAAGTACATTTATTTTTTTTAGAAATAAACACGGCGTATGGAACAAAAGTATTAATGTATGAGGTATCTGAAGCAGGTGAGGTTTGTGGCTGATTTAAATACATCTACGTGATGCCTTAAGCTATCTTTAGTAATTTTTGTTTAATCTTTCCCTTTATTAAGTAGAGGCCTATATTACTCCATGATTGTTTTGGCTTTCTTATAAGATGTTATTAAAAGTATTAATTGAATTCTTCTTTCGCTCTGTATTAAGCAAAGGGTGACTTTTACTTACTGACCCCTTCGTAATATTTAGCTCAGTGTCCCCTCATGACTTTCTCTCGTCTGCCCTTCGCCGCCTCTCTCTCCGTATTGGTTGAGTGACCCCGCTCACTGGGTTAGCTAAGTTACCGCTCGTGTTGTTCTCCCAACAGTGACTCTTGTAGTTACATAACCGGAGGGACGCCCTTCTTTTTACTTGAGTTACCCTTATTTTTGTTTCCTCAGTTACGTTGATTATTATTTTCTTTGGATTGATATATTTTTTTGTCATCATTGCTCGATACCCTTTCTGTTTTTGCCGTTACTGCTCATTTTATAAGCTGTATTTTCCTTTATTGTATTATGACTGCTGTATAACCTCTTATTGTATTATGACTGCTGTATAATCACGTATTGCCATAGCTGTTGCATCTTATAGACTTTGTTATCTTTGTTTTACGGCTGTTGTAACAACTTCCTTATTGTCTTAGTTGTTACCTTTAACGAGCTGTTCCCCGTCTTTTAACAAGCTGTTCGCCTTACTGTATCAGCTAGGTTTTCCCCCATATTTCCAGAGTTTTCGAGGACCTTGAGTCAGCGTTTTCTGTTAACAAAGCGAATCCCTGGTAGGGACTAATAAGGACCTCCTATCATAGTATGTGGGGGCCTGGTTGTGGATAGGGAGCTATTGCATTGCACATGATAGCTAGAGGATGGATATGAGCAGATGTGGCCTTTCTTCGTCTGTTGCTGGTGCTACCTTACTAACACGGGAAACGGCGATCAGCTCTCTGTCTCTCTCTCTCTCTCTGTCTGTCTGTCTGTCTGTCTGTCTGTCTGTCTCTCTCTCTCTCTCTCTCTCTCTCTCTCTCTCTCTCTCTCTCTCTCTCTCTATATATATATATATATATATATATATATATATATATATATATATATATATATATATATATATATAATATATATATAAAGTCATTATGAAGCGTATATTGTTGAAATTAGGAAGAAAAACCCTACGGAGTTTTATAGTAATGCTAGAAGCAAGAGGGTCATTACCCAGTCAATAGGTCTACTAATTAGGGAATACGGTGTGTTGGTTCAAGGCAGCGAAACCATGGCGAAAATCTTACCTTATTCTTTTTTTTTTTGCTCATCTGTGTATTTTACGATCGACAACACAACCCATGTCCCGAATCCATTTTCACTGGTAGAAGAGGAGGACGTTCCTCAACAAATAGACATCAAAGCTGAAGATAAGCTGGCAGCAGAAAACGGAATGAAAACGGCAGGTCCTGATAAGTCTTATGGGAGGACAATGAACGAGACGAAAAATATATGATAGTTAAGCCCTCGACTGCTCATTTCAGTAAGTCACTCGCTATGGGAAAAGTTCCAGATGAATATTCAAAAAAGGTAGGAAGTTACTGCCCGGAAATTATCGTCCAATTTAGCTCCACGTCTGTATCTTTGGAAAACTTTTATGGAAACCATCGTTCGAGATAGGATTGTAAACCATTTAGAGAAGGACCACTTGATGAACGAGCCTTGATTTCTTTTATGATCAAATCAACATGTATGACGAAGGTAAAGCAGTTGATGTCATCTATCTAGATTTTCAGAAAGCTCATTCGATGAGGTTCCACATCATAGTTTACCCGTAGAAATTAAGTCTTACGGCAACGATGGGGTTGTACTTCAGTGGGAGAGGAAATTGGTTAACATAGCCCGAGCCAGGTACCCATTTTATCCACTAAACCCTCCCCTCCCCCCCCCTCCCTTTAGGGGTGGATGAACAACTGGGTTGACTGTGGACCGACTGCCTCAACCAGGATTCGAACCTATGCGCTTGACCCTAGGCGGCTTGTGAATGCCTTAAGATCAGGAACCGCTTCACCAATATTCCTACGTGACATCTGTGAGAATTTATCGCTCCTTTGTCGTGAGGTGGGTGTGTGGGGCTGGGGGTGCTATGTCCATGGGGAACTTGTAAGGTTTATGCACCAAACACAGTCTGGTCTGGGTCCATGAAGATGGTGCGTGCGTTCTCCCTGGGTGTGACAGCGGGAAGCCCCCTCAGCTCTGGTGGGATTCGAACCCTGACTATCACTGTCTTGTCTGTCCACGGGTGAGAGGTTGGTTGTTTTCTTGGTTATGGACGGGGAGGAACCTGGTAGTTTTAATTCTGTGATAGACGGAGAGGAACCTGGTAGTTTTGACTTGGTTATGGACGGGGAGGAACCTGGTAGTTTTATCATGGTTATAGACGGCGAGGATCCTGGTGGTGTCCTTTGGTGTGGAGATTGAGGAGTGCGGTGATGTTGCAGGATATGGAGGCCAAGAAACCCAGCAAGTCAAGACAAACAGGATCGGGTGAGAGTGTTTGCTGGCAAGATTGATCGCGGGCTCCCCTCCCACCGTCACCACCACCACCACCCACCAAACCCCAAGTAAACAAATACATTCTGCGGGTTTTCTGCAGATGAAGGTCGTCTCTGGTCGTCTGCAGGTGAATGTCGGTTCGGGACGCTTGCAAGTGAAGGTCGTTTTGGGTCGTCTGCAGGTGAAGGTCGTCCCAGCCCTCCTGGAGATGGAGCTCCGTCGAAACTGATCCCTTCTTCCGTAGTGATATACCCGACCCTGCTGGAGGAGGAATATCCTGTGGCCTAGGGATGCTGAAGCGCACCAAGTGGTGTGTGTGTGTGTGTGACTGGTTCTGTGTTGCTGGGGAGGAAGAGTTGTGCAATGGTGTTGCCCCGTCTTCTTAACCTTGTGTGTATGTGTACCTGATGTTTACTCCTGCGAATATATATATGTGCACACACACACACACACACACACACACACACACACACACAAGAGCACACCTCATCCTGGGAGAGAGAGAGAGAGAGAGAGAGAGAGAGAGAGAGAGAGAGAGAGAGAGAGTATGTATTCATACATAGCATGAAGTATGTATGTAGGCTGGAGGGGAGAGAGGGCAGTGGGTGGGTAGAGAGAGTGTGTGTGTGTTGTTTCCGGGAGGGTGTGGCATGTACGTGGTCCAGTGTGGGGTAAACATATGAGGGAGGCTGTGTGAGGAGGAGGAGGAAGGCAGCAGAGCAGACGGTTCACGCACGCAAGCAAAGCAGGCAAGCAGGCTTTGAAGCAGGCATACACTCACCCAGGCATGGAAAGCAGGAAGCAGAAAAAGAGAGAGAGAGAGAGAGAGAGAGAGAGAGAGAGAGAGAGAGAGAGAGAGAGAGAGAGAGCCGTGCCGGCTGGCTAGGACGAAGTGGGGGCTGGGAAGGTTGGGGGGGGGGGCTGAGGCTAACCGTGCGCCTCAGCAATTAGGAGCGGAAGGCACACCACGCGCGGCTGTCCCTTCCTTTTTTTTTTTTTTTTTAACCCCCCAGCGTCAAGTTAACGAAGTTGGAGCGTCTTTTACCTCGAGCAACGTTAGGCCAAGACTTGCCAAGTGTTACTGAAGGCCTCCGGTTACTATGGGCGGGGTAGGACGCTCCCTCCTTAGCAACAGAACAAGATAAGAGAAGAGGAATGAACACAACAAGAATGATCTCAATTCTGTATGTATGAATGTATATATGTATGTATGTATGTATGTATGTGTGGGTCGTTGTTGGTTCCACACCGTCACGGGACGACCCGTGACCACCAGGGTCGTAACCTTAACTATAAAGGGTTTGGATTGTGTGAGGAGCACTGGGTGGAAATCCTCTTGTGTGGCGATGGTTAGTGATATAAACCAACGTGGCCTGTTGTTCGCGCATGACGCAAACCAGCAGAGAAAATGTATTGCTAACTAACGTATAGCCTCTCTCTCTCTCTCTCTCTCTCTCTCTCTCTCTCTCTCTCTCTCTCTCTCTCTCTCTCTCTCTCTCATCATGCCAGACAGAGCCTATCATTCGTCATCAGGGCGAGACCCCCATCATGGTAAGGGCCGATCCCCAACATGGTAAGGGCCTCCCATCTTCAGCAAGGCGCCAAGCCTTACAGTTGAGTCGGATCAGGGCACGACAGGTAGGCCGGGGTTAGCCAGGGTCTTCTGGTCTATAAGGGCTCGCGGAGCGATAACGACTGGGATCAGCCAGGGTCTTCAGGTCGTGAGGTTACGGAAAGTGTGACCTGAGGCAAGTCAGAAGTAGGGATGGTCCTTCTTAGGGGTCTTCACTGTGGCCAGCCTCGCTTCCTTTGGTTCAGGTCTACCGTAGGTAGCGTCCACTCTGACTGGCGTCTATTGTAGGTAGCGTCCACTCCGACTGGCGTCTACTGTAGGTAGCGTCTACATCGGCTGGTGTGTACTTTGGATAGCGTCTGCTTTGGGTGGCATCTGTTTTACTCAGCATTTGTGTATAGTTTACTAAGTGTCGTTCACTTCGTGACAATTGCTTACGATAATTTGGCTTACTTCTACTTTTGTTTATTTTTTCGTCCCTCTTTGGTTGGGTGTCATGCTGGAGTTTGGTTGTAATTTGTTGGAGTGCATTTCCCTGTTGGCCGCTTTGGGCGAGGTGAACTTGAGGGAGTTCGTGCGCTGGACGTCGTCTAATTCGTGTGGTAGGTACCCACTGACGGTAGCTTCTGATGAGGTGAAGTTCCGCTTTGGGGGTCGGCGTCGCATTCAAGCAACCTCCACTCTGGGTGACGACTTATGTATAAGTATCTCCTTTGTTACCCACTGTGGGTGACATTTACACATACATCGACCTGTGATGGTGTGCACAGTGGGTGGTGACTCCGCTCAATGCAAGTGGGAGAACAGCCTAAGTCAGCTTATATACGCTTTAAGCTTTCTCGTCAGGATGAACCTATAGTTTGGCCCAAAGTTTCCACAGCCGTGGCTGCATAATGCGTCCCGCCACTGCTGCAGAGGAAGACAAGTCCTTGCTGCTTCGTTGGTCGCAAGGAAGAACTTGTTTCTGATTGTTCATGTAGAGATGGTCCTCCCTCCTCCTGCTGCTGCTACTGCAGGTGTTGTCGGCGATGGTTGAGAGAGATGGTCTACGCGTGGGGGGGGGGAGATGTTCTCCTGCTGTTGCAGGTGGCGACGGAGCTGCGGTCAAGTACGTTAATATTCCAGGGAGCGAGGAGCCTTTATACGTCGGATGGTGTCGGGCGAAGTGGCAGGGACGTCAGCAGGGTGGGAACCCGGCAACACCTGATACATACATATCATCCCCCCCCCTCCCCCCCCCCAGCAGGAACGTCCTGTCGCTTCCCAGGGCTGCGTTGTTGGATGTGATCGTTGTGGTACGGGAGTCCTGGTAATATAAACCCGTTGTTTCAATGTAGAGAAACATTGCTTGGGTATATCACGCGTGTAAGGCAGTGTGTAATTACCCATTTGTATAGGATGGGGTGGAGGGGATGGGAGTTGTACACTCGTGGGGCCCCATCTCTTGAACGATCTCCGAGGTCATCTGTCTTTGTGCTCTGAATATCGTCAGTATTTCCAATGTCATTCTCTTCACCCACTACTCTGATATTATCAAAATATATCTTTACATATATTTTTTTGGGGGGGAAAAAGAATTATTATTCAGGTCTTATGTTATGGTTCCTGGTACTCTGTCTGTTTGGAAGTACAGCTCATGTTTGGGCGGGAGTAGACGGCTTGAGAAACTTCAGATATTGTCGTAACATCTCCTGTCACTCATTTCCATGGGAGGCAAACTTGATGGCCTCTAATGCCTCACTGTAACTCGGCTCTCTCGTACATCACCTCCCATCTTTGTTGCCTCCTCTCTGACAGACCTTGCCCCATCACTTGTGTCACCTCACCTCCCATCTTTGTTGCCCCTTCTCTGACAGACCTTTGCCCCATCACTTGTGTCACCTCACCTCCCATCTTTGTTGCCCCCTTGCCTCATCACTTGTGTCACCTGTCGTTAGTGCAGTGTCCACACTCGAGAAGCAGATTCTAGTTTTAATATGTGTTGTGAGTAGCTTGCCGAACGTGCCTACCTCCGTTGACGTCAATGTAGTTTTAAATATTTGCCAGCAGACAGTTTGTCTCTACGGTGCTCCCACCCTGAGGATGTGGCAACAGGTTAGTACGCACAATGTTGATCGACTCCCTCAACTTCCGCTCACACTTCACTCCTGCAGCTGAGGTCTCCTGTTGGATTATAATCATATTGAAGCCTTTTTTTTCTTTCTTTACGTAGTGCACCATCGTCATATATTTGCATTCATCTTGGTTGAATTTCACCAGTCGTGAATGCGATTACTGTTTTTATGGTACGTGGAGAGAGTTTTACACTTGTGTTGCTCCTATCTCAACCTTGGATGTATGTACCTTGTGTGTGTATATATATATATATATATATATATATATATATATATATATATATATATATATATATATATATATATATATATATACATGCCAGGTCTTTAATTCTGATTTATATAGACAGCAGGCTAAGCTAGGTACCCATCATTCGACCAGCCCCCAAGTGGCGGATGGAACACCTGCGTTGGTTGTGGACCCAACCCATGCAGATCCCACCCAAAGCTTACCCGTGCTGCCTCATGGTCAGTATAGCCAACCACTCACATCCCACAGATTCAGACATTCCCGCCAGATTTCCTTATTTCCGCGCCTCGTTCTCATTCCGCCTCCGACGCTCAACACCGTCGTGGTGTGATATCTGACCCAGCTCTCCCAGGCTTCAGGAGACGACGTGTGTCATGTTGAAGCTGTGATGTACACATTGTGCCTTTAAAGTTAACGTAGTTATTATGCGCTGTGTGAAGGCGCCATCACCACCCGCCGTTCCTGGCACTTTATGAAGGTCTTCTGTTACAGGGTGGCCCAGGGCCAGGAAGCTCCCTCCTCCTCTTCCTCCTCTCCTCCTCCTCCTCCTCTTCCTCCTCCTCCTCCCTGATGATGGTCCTCCGTCAGCCCTCCTGGTTTCTTCGTGTTCTGGCCACGGTAATGTTCGATTTTCTACGTCTTTTTTTTATTATTATTCCTCTAAATCTTCCCCGCTCCCTCGTCCGCTCAGTTTCCTCACCTTTTGTCTCCGAAAAATTCTCCGTATCATCATCATCATCATCATCATCATTATCCTCTCCTTCTCAAGCCTCAATAAATATTGCCCCCCTCTCTATATATCTATCCATCTCTCTCTCTCTCTCTCTCTCTCTCTCTCTCTCTCTCTCTCTCTCTCTCTATCTATCTATCTATCTATCTATCTATCTATCGCATGTTTACCAGATGGCGTCCCAGCTACGTCTCTTCGTTGTATATCAAATGATTGTTATATTTCTCTCTTGTGTCTCCCCTGATGATGTGATTATTACACGAAAGTGCACTTGGGAACTTATCGTGTTTCATTTTCCCCGTGGACTCTTAGGAATATATGTAACAGTTTCTTCATCATAACCCTCACCACGCACACTCCATGTTCCCCTCATAATAACCAAGGAGTACACTCACTGGTCCCTCGTAGAGCTTACTAAGCACACTCACAAGTCCCTCATAACCTCCTCAACCACACTTACAGCCTTCCTTCACAACCCCCCACCAACAGCACTCACAACTCCCCCATTACCCCTTACCATGCACACACTCATTTTTCGCCTCATAAAGACAACACACAACATAATCACAGGTCCCTCATAGCTCCCGCCAAGCACACTCACTTCTCCCTCATAAACCCCCCCTAAGCACCCTCACAGCTCCCTCATATACCCCAGTAAACACGATCACAGCTCCCTCTTAACTTGCTTCAGTTCGTTAACCATGTTGTGGCTCATGTGAGTAGACCCAGATTGTTCAGTCTGCTGCTGGTCTGGGGTGCCCGTCTGGGCTATGACCACTGCCATCCAGCCGCCACTTGTTTACAAGAGGTGACCCCCGCCTGAAACCAGTATAGATGTGATGATGATGATAAATGATAGTTAAGATAATAATGAGAATAATAATGATAATAATAATAATAATAATGATAATAATAATGATAATGATAATAATGATGATGATATAATAGTAATGATAGTAATGACAATAATTATAATAATCTTAACAATAATAATGATAATAATAATAATAATAATAATAATAATAATAACAATAATGATAATGATAATAATAATAATGATAATGCTGATAACAATGATAATAGTAATGATAATCAATAATAATGATAATTGAATGATAGTATGATATTTATGATAATGTTAATAGTGTTGATAGTAATTATAATTAAATAATAACAGTAGTAGAAATACTAATGATAATGATAAATGGTTTATCAAACTACCTGTGGGTATAAAGGCTCAAAATGTAGACAGAAAACAGACAGTTAGACCATTGGAGATTTAAGACTGGAGGAAGAGGGGAATCAGACAGTCTTTCTACAGGTGCTGGGGTGGGTGGCAATGTGCTGAAAATTGACGTTGTCCACCATGGTCGGTGAGGGGGTTGTTCTTGTATTGGTCCATAGAAGCTCAGATGGGCTCACTATGTGTGTGGGGTGTCGAACTGCAACTCGGGGACGAGGGATCTCTGACGGCAGGAGACGACGGTGGCGGGGATGGTGCGATGACTTCTTCCCAGATTTTCGGAAGAGAGTTGGGAGAGCCACTGTGTTTAGCGGGTCTTGGTAGGTGTTGGATAAGGGAGAGAGGATGTTGTTGCTTGACTTATTTCTGCACTTTTTCTCGTCGTTCCTGTTGTGTGGTGAGAGAGAGAGAGAGAGAGAGAGAGAGAGAGAGAGAGAGAGAGAGAGAGAGAGAGAGAGAGGTATAGCGGAGTTTGGGGGGAAAATAATGAAAATCGTGTAAATGTTCTTTTCTCCTGGCGCAGGGCCGTCCAAGTTTCTTTAGTCTTCGAAGAGAATGGTTGGCATACCTAATGACGGGGCCGACGTGTTCTCTCCAACTTAATTTATCATTCAGAGCAACACCGAGACGATTGGTGGACTGAGCAGCCGGGAGGAGTTATTGGGACTAGGAAGACAGTAGGAGATGGGACAGGGTCGTGGCGAGCCTGATGTTCTCAAATAAACGTCTGAATATTGACGGATGTTGGTGATGCATCGGCTTTGTAGGATGTGTGGGATGTTCTGGAGGGTTGTGTGGTCTGGAGAGAGGTTGTCATCGGCTGACACTGATGGTAAGAGTCGTTCGATATACATCCACTAAGCGGGGGCTTCCGTCATGGCACGGTTTGCAAGGACGAGGAAGCATAAGGAGCTCATTTTAATGCCCATTGGGGGGGCCACAGGTGAGGGACTGGAAGGTGATGCTGCCCCCCTTGGAAGCGTGCAGTATGAGGATGGACACTGAGGAAATGTGGAAGCCATAGAATGAGACCTCTGCGTACCCTAGTACTGATGGCTTTGTTGATGATTGACAAAGTGGAAGGCTTTGGCGAAGTCAGTTGAAGGGTGAGAGCCACATAGGGCTCCCGTCTCTCTGGGTTGAGGTAGCTAGGCTGTAAAGGGAGCAGACGAGGCAGTGAGTGGTTGAGGAGGCCTCCGTATTTACCAAGACTGCTGTGAGTGTATGGTGGACTTACTGTGTATGTGCGTAAGCTCAGTTGAACACAAAAGCTCTCACGGAGTAAGCTGGGGAACCGAGTTGATAGCCGTGGGTCGTCATTCATCGAGGGATTATCGGGTTTGTTGACTTTTGTTGTTTGGAGGGACATATGAAGTCTTCCAGTCAGCTGGGCAAACTGACGGGTGGAGGGAGGCATTAATAATGGAGCACTGAATGTGGGGATATTGGAGCTGGGAGGAGGCTCGGTTACGTGTATGTGTATATATGTATATCTGTACGAGTGTCTGGTTACTGTTTGTGTGTTACGGGGGGGGAGAGTTGTACACTCGTGTTGCCCCCTCTCTTTACCTGGTATATATGTGTATCATGTCTATTCCTGTGTATTTTTACACACACACACACACACAACACACTAAACTGTGCCATGTGTAAGTGCGTGTGTGTATGTGTGTGTGTCATTGTTTTTTTGTATGTTACCTTTTCCATATAGAATTTCTTAACCTATATACCCACACATATACACACCCTAGCTTAAGCCAGGTACGAAATGATCGACCAGACCCAAAAGGGAAGATGAACAACTGGTGTTGGCCATGGGTCGACTGCCCTGTTAGGAACTTGAACCCGAACCTGGTCGATTGACTGGTCGCTATGCAACAGGACCTCATCTTCGTTTCATCTGTACCACTAATGTGGAGACAGGACTTAACAGTGTGAGAAAAGAATTTGCCGTCGATACAAAATAGCAAAGACCTGGAGCCCAAAACAAAAGAAGATTGTTGAACCATTGAAAGTGGTTCAGACGAACTGAGGCTGGAGTCTTTGACGCGTTGATTGGACTACAGTGTAGATATGTGCAAGATAATGCAGTTTGATGATAGATATACTGACCACGAGTATGATATGTTTGGTCTGCCATTATGAGAAGTACATGAAGAAAGAGAACTTGATGTGATGATCAGGAATGACCCCGAAATGAGCAAAGCAATGCATATCCTTATATGATAAAGGAAATGTCGGGTTCATAGCTAGAAATATGAGACGAAAGACTCAGTACTCACCCTAAAACACCTCCGTTTGATCGCATTTGATCGTATTCGGTCCTTGTCACCAGACTTGATCAGGGCAGAAGAAAAACGAGAGTGAATACAAAGGTAAGCAACTAAAACAATTCCATCGCTTTTGAATAAACTCTGCAAGAAAGATTCAGTGATTTAGAATGGTTTTCGCCAAAGAAAATACTCTAGACTCAAAGAAAATCATACAAAAGTTTTCACACATGCTTTTGAAGAACTTCGACAACACGACTAATGATGATTTCATAACGTCGGGTAAAGAAATATTGGCAGTAATGACAGATAGTTTCTGTGTGGAGAGTGACGTCACGAGGATTGACCGTTATGATACCTTTATTGTTTTCTATTTTCTTTTTTTTTTCCTCGGAACAGCAAAGGTGTGGAAAGCTGTTCCTTCGTTTGGTTCTCCCTCATCCTATAACCTTTCCTTTTAAGAGTCAGGTCTGCCATCACTTGCGGAGCCGTGATCAATTCCTTCATTCTTTTTTCTCCTACTTTATTTCATTCCAACCTGAGATGAGACATTTTTCACCCGCGCCCTGTCTGTCATTGTGAAGAAAAATAAGAAAATATGGTCCAATTTACATTATCGTCATATCAAGGCCTTTCTTCTCTGTGTCCCATCTTCAGTGCTGGACCTTTGCTTCAGTTATCAGACCAGATCAAGAGCTGTGCAAGGAGCCCGCGTGCGCTGATGCAATTATTGTCATTTCTTGCTTCTCTCATGACCTGAGAATCATGCGTAAAGAAATTCACGTGTGAGTTATCCAGTCGCTTCTCAAGAAGCTTTTGACACAAGTCGAGAATACCTCGGGTCCAAAGGCCGCGCCCTGCGCCACGCCACTGCTAACCAAAATACTCGTAGAAAAATACGCCACTGATATACACGTCTTTCTTTTTGCCCTTCAGGAAGATCACTTTCGATCCACTGTACGAATCTCCACCTTCTGCTATTGTGATGCGTCTTTCAACTATTATGGTGTTGTCCTGAGCAACATGATCCTTTCAGTCCCCCGCCCTGAGCAGTTGATGATCTCCTAATAATGATTATAGTTTCGCATTTATCGCTTTTGGCCCGTCCACCTGTATCTCTCTCTCTCTCTCTCTCTCTCTCTCTCTCTCTCTCTCTCTCTCTCTCTCTCTCTCTCTCTCTCTCTCTCTCTCTCGGGTGCCCAACATGATAATGACATTGGGCCCATAATGGAACAGAAGGACTGGTTCTTGGCAGGCGTCTTGTTCTTTAATATATTTTTTTATATGTCTCGCCACCACTGTCGTCTTCTTTTCCCTCCCCTCCCTCGCTCCTGCCTATGTATTGACACCGTCACTGGACCCCATTTGCACCGACGTCAGAACGCGAATTCATTTACGCGCGATGGTCAAAAAAAGAAAATAAAGAAAAGAAGAAGAAAGACATCACTGAGCTGGATGGTTGGTTGGCTGACAACCCCCAGGAAGGAACGCGCGCGCGCACACACGTCGTCCGGATCTCCTAAACTGATTTTGTGACGTTGAGTTTACGTGTTTACTGCCACCATGTCATGTGAGTGGCTGTGTTGTCATGCGTCGCTCTTGACGGACTGGTAACTTGTTGATCACAAATGTGTTAATTTGTTAAACTTCTTGACCACAAGTGTATGTTAGTTTATTAACTTCTTGACCACAAATGTATGTTGATTAACTTCTTGACCACAAATGTATGTTAATGTATTAACTCCTTGACCACAATTGTATGTTAATGTATTAACGTCTTGACCACAAGTGTATGTTAGTTTATTAGCTTCTTGACCACAAATGTATGTTAATTAACTTCTTGACCACGAATGTATGTTATGACATTAACTTCTTGACCACAGATGTATGTTGATTTATTAACTTCTTGACCACAGATGTATGTTGATTTATTAACTTCTTGACCACAGATGTATGTTAATTTATTAACTTCTTGACCACAATGTATGTTAATTTATTAACTTCTTGACCACAGATGTATGATCCTTGAATGCGACGTTACGACATTTTCAGTACGACGGTACGACCTTTGAGGACGACGTTACGACCCTTAGACACAACGGTACGACCCTTAGGTCTGACGGCTTTGACCTGACCTTTACGAGTCTGGCCACCATACCCTGGAGGGTGTGACACAAAGAGATGAAAATCAGTGATTTGTTCACAATTTTGTTCATGATGTGAACACCCTGATGTTAATTATTCCAGTTATCATAACAAATTTATACGACCTCTTATCTATCTTGTATCCTTCTTTACCAATGGCGTCTTAGCTACGTCTCTTTCCTTGTATACCAACTGACTGCCCTACGTCTTTTATCTCATTCTTGTATCTCTCCCGATGATGTGATCATTACACGAAAGTGCACTTGGGAACTTACCGTGTTTCACTTCCCTCGCGGTTGTCACCAAATATTAGATCACGCGCACCATTGTGACTTCTTGCAATAAATAAATAAATAAATAAATAAATAAATATATATATATATATATATATATATATATATATATATATATATATATATATATATATAACCGGTACACAAATTCTCTCCTATGTCAACAAAGGCAGCAACCAATGCAGTCCTGTGGTGTGGTAAATGATACAATAAACCATTTCATTAACCAGAGGGGAAATAAAAAATGTGACAACAGATGTGTGTGTCAAATAGATAACTCAAGTGGATAAAGAATTCTGTAACACGAGTCGGCTTTGATGTTTCAATGCATGAATCGTTGCCATGATGATTTTCTTTTTTTCTTTTTTTGCGAAACCCGTTTTTTAATTTATGCATGAGTAATAAGTTCATTGTTCTACACCAGTGTGATGATCGTATTGTAATAATCCTTTCTCTGGAGCCAGTAAGATAATGCGTGTGATAATCTGATTCATACAGGCTGTAAGTAACAATAGATGGGTATGATAATTCATTTAGTGATCCATATATATATATATATATATATATATATATATATATATATATATATATATATATATATATATATAGATGTTTTGGACAATCACATGTTTACCAAATGTCGTCCTAGCTTCGTCGCTTCAATGTATATCAGCTGACTGTTATATTTCTCTCTTGTGTCTCCCATGATGATGTGATTATTACACGAAAGTGCACATGGGAATTTATCGTGTTTCATTTTCCCCGTGGATTCATAGGAATATATATATATATATATATATATATATATATATATATATATATATATATATATATATATATATATATATATATATATGATGCTTGCATAGTGCCATTGTACAAAGGCAAAGGGGATAAGAGTGAGTGCTCAAATTACAGAGGTATAAGTTTGTTGAGTATTCCTGGTAAATTATATGGGAGGGTATTGATTGAGAGGGTGAAGGCATGTACAGAGCATCAGATTGGGGAAGAGCAGTGTGGTTTCAGAAGTGGTAGAGGATGTGTGGATCAGGTGTTTGCTTTGAAGAATGTATGTGAGAAATACTTGGAAAAGCAAATGGATTTGTATGTAGCATTTATGGATCTGGAGAAGGCATATGATAGAGTTGATAGAGATGCTCTGTGGAAGGTATTAAGAATATATGGTGTGGGAGGCAAGTTGTTAGAAGCAGTGAAAAGTTTTTATCGAGGATGTAAGGCATGTGTACGTGTGGGAAGAGAGGAAAGTGATTGGTTCTCAGTGAATGTAGGTTTGCGGCAGGGGTGTGTGATGTCTCCATGGTTGTTTAATTTGTTTATGGATGGGGTTGTTAGGGAGGTAAATGCAAGAGTTTTGGAAAGAGGGGCAAGTATGAAGTCTGTTGGGGATGAGAGAGCTTGGGAAGTGAGTCAGTTGTTGTTCGCTGATGATACAGCGCTGGTGGCGGATTCATGTGAGAAACTGCAGAAGCTGGTGACGGAGTTTGGTAAAGTGTGTGGAAGAAGAAAGTTAAGAGTAAATGTCAATAAGAGCAAGGTTATTAGGTACAGTAGGGTTGAGGGTCAAGTCAATTGGGAGGTGAGTTTGAATGGTGAGAGGCTGGAGGAAGTGAAGTGTTTTAGATATCTGGGAGTGGATCTGTCAGCGGATGGAACCATGGAAGCGGAAGTGGATCATAGGGTGGGGGAGGGGGCGAAAATTTTGGGAGCCTTGAAAAATGTGTGGAAGTCGAGAACATTATCCCGGAAAGCAAAAATGGGTATGTTTGAAGGAATAGTAGTTCCAACAATGTTGTATGGTTGCGAGGCGTGGGCTATGGATAGAGTTGTGCGCAGGAGGATGGATGTGCTGGAAATGAGATGTTTGAGGACAATGTGTGGTGTGGGGTGGTTTGATCGAGTAAGTAACGTAAGGGTAAGAGAGATGTGTGGA
>NC_092224.1:30164348-30179348 GCF_036320965.1 Panulirus ornatus | reverse complement strand
TTGCGTGTGTGGACGTGTGTATGTACATGTGTATGGGGGGGGGGGGGCATTTCTTTCGTCTGTTTCCTTGCGCTACCTCGCAAACGCGGGAGACAGCGACAAAGTATAAAAAAAAAAAAAAAAATATATATATATATATATATATATATATATATATATATATATATATATATATATATATATATATATATATTCTTTTTCTTTTTCTTTAACGATCGTAGAAATAAATGTCCGATGACTTCCGTAGGTTAACCTGCTCACCACCGTCCTTGACCTGCTTGCTCGGCCCCGCCCTCCTGCCGTCTCTCGCCATGGCTGGCTGGCTTCACCCACCCATCTCGCCATGTTTGGTTAGCCCCGCCCACCGCCCTCATCCTGTTTGGTTGGTCACACCAGCGGACTCAGCCTGGTGGGGTGAGTCTTGCCCACCGCCCAAACCTTTTTTGTTTGGCCCTTTGTACAGATCTAGCCGCCGCTCTTACCTGATTGGTTTGCCCGGCTCACCACCCACTCCCCGTTTGGTTATCCCCACCCACTTGGATGGGTGGACCAACACGCTACCCACACTCCGGTTGGCGAGACCTACCCCCTCACCCTCTCACACTTGGTTGGTTGGCTCCGTCCACCATCCTCACCCCGGTTGGTTGGACCCACCCACCACCCTCTCACCCAATTGGATGGCCCCGTCTTCCAACCCTCACGTGGTTGGGTGGCCCCACCCACCACCGTTACACCGGTTGGCTGGCCCCACTCACTCCTCTCACACCTAGTGGGTTGGCTCCGCCCACCACCATGTCTGCCCCGTCGTTGTCATGAAGAGAAAGACGATATTGGCGGAATGTGGGTTCTGTTATTCTTGTGTGACTGTCTGTTGGAGGAGTGAGGGAGGGAGGGAGAGGACCGAGGAAGGGACTGTCTGCTGGAGGAGTGAGGGAGAGGACCGAGGAAGGGACTGTCTGCTGGAGGAATTAGGGAGGGAGGGAGAGGACCAGGGAAGGGACTGTCTGCTGGAGGAGTGAGGGAGGGAGAGGACCGAGGAAGGGACTGTCTGCTGGAGGAGTGAGTGAGGGAGGGAGGGAGAGGACCGAGGAAGGAACTGTCTGCTGGAGGAGTGAGGGAGGGAGAGGACCGAGGAAGGGACTGTGTGCAGTAGTGAGTGAGGGAGGGAGGGAGAGGACCGAGGAAGGGACTGTCTGCTGGAGGAGTAAGGGAGGGAGGGAGGGAGAGGACCGAGGAAGGGACTGTCTGCTGGGGGAGTGAGGGAGGGAGGGAGAGGACCGAGGAAGGGACTGTCTGCTGGAGGAGTGAGTGAGGGAGGGAGGGAGAAGGACCGAGGAAGGGACTGTCTGCTGGAGGAGTGAGTGAGGGAGGGAGGGAGAAGGACCGAGGAAGGGACTGTCTGCTGGAGGAGTGAGGGAGGGAGAGGACCGATGAAGGGACTGTCTGCTGGAGGAGTGAGGAAGGGAGGGAGAGGACCGAGGAAGGGACTGTCTCCTGGAGGAGTGAGTGAGGAAGGGAGGGAAAGGACCGAGGAAGGAAACAGCACGAGAACAGAAATCCCACCGAAGTCATGTGTCAATTTGCTTGCCAGGGCGTCGTCGACAAGCACCACACGATTCCAACCCTGGTCCAGGACTGATGCCGGCCGCTGGACCGAGAGATATTGGGCGGTGGGGGGAAGTGGTCGATCTCCTCCGTTGTATTCATGTTCCTATTGGCCAGTCTGGGTATAGAGGTGAGGGAGGCTGTCTTCTGCACCTGAGTTCTGTCACCTGCGCTACAATGACCTAAAGAGGAGATCAGAACAAGAGGAAATTTTTTTTTCCCAAGAACTATTGTTGAACGCTGTTTATTAACTCATTTACCCCAAAGGTAAATAGCTGGGCGCTGTGTGTGTGATGCGGAAGACAAGCGTTGCGGAGTGAATGCTGCTCCTGACGCGGCTGCCGGCGTGAAGGGCGTCGCCTCCGATAGCCCTCGTGGAGAGAGAGAGAGCGAGAGGTGTCGGCCCAGCCCCGCCTGTGTGTAACATGACCTCGCGTTTTACTGTGAGTCCCCCTTCGTCTCCTGACGGATTTAGGCCTCCTGCAGGAGGAGGTCCAACACCCCACGACTTTCGTAACTGTAACAGTTATTATTATTATTATTATTATTATTATTATTATTATTATTATTATTATTATTGTTGTTATAGTTATTATTATTGTTATTATTATTATTATTATTATTATTATTATTATTATTATTATTATTATTATTATTATTGTTGTTATAGTTATTATTATTGTTATTATTATTATTATTATTATTATTATTATTATTATTATTATTTTATCTATATTATTATTTATTATTATTATTATTATTATTATTATTATTATTATTATTATTATTATTATTATTATTATTAATGTTGATGGGAGTTGTGGATCAGTCATGGGCCATATACCTGTTGCCTTATGAGTGACCCCACACACCCGCTACTCCACGCTAACACCACACACCTGGTGGGTCCCACTCTAACCCACACACCTGGTGGGCCCCCCACACTAACCCCACACACCTGGTGGGCCCCCCACACTAACGCCACACATCTGGTGGGGGCCCCACACTAACACCACACATCTGGTAGGCCCTATACTAACCCCGCACAGCTGGTGCTGCCCCCCCCCTCTCACACTAACACCACACGCCTGATGGGCCCCATACTAACCCCACACACCTGGTGGCACCCCCTCACACTCACACTACACACCTGGTGGGCCCCATACTAACCCCACACACCTGGTGGCACCCCCCTCACACTCACACTACACACCTGGTGGGCCCCCTCACACTAACACCACACACCTGATGGGCCCCATACTAACCCCACACACCTGGTGGGTCCCCCTCACACTTACATTACACACCTGGTGGGCCCCATACTAACCCCACACACCTGGTGGGCCCCCTCACACTAACACCACACACCTGATGGGCCCCATACTAACCCCACACACCTGGTGGGTCCCCCTCACACTTACATTACACACCTGGTGGGCCCCATACTAACCCCACACACCTGGTGGCCCCCCCGCACACTAAACACCACACACCTGGTAGGCCTCATAGCAGCAGGAGGAGGAGGAGAAGGTGAGGGCTGGCCCACATGTCCTCCCGACCCTCCCTCCCTGGCCCAGGTGGCCCGCACACTGGCCCCCCTCTCCGATGGTGGTTTCTGGACCATCGATCTGTGCATCACTTGTCTCGTATTGACCAATCGATCATTGATGCCATTTTTGCGTGTCTGGTGTGTTGTACCTTCTGTGTCTCCGTCCGTCCGAGAAATCTTCGCCCCCTCCTCCTCCTCCTCCTCCTCCTCCTCCTCCTCCTACCCTCAGTTGTCAGCCCCCCCCCCCCCCCCCCCCCCCCGAGTGACCCACTTGCGCGAGATATAAAAGGGCTCCTCTGGTTTGCGTGCGAGCCCCGGCTGTGATTGGCCCGCCCGATTTGACCTTTGGTGACGTCGGAATGTGTTTTAACTGTGTCGACTGGAGGCGGAACACACCGCCTGATCTGGCTGCCTGGGTGAGGGAAGTAGAGAGAGACTCTCTTGTACAAGACACACACACGCACACACACACACACACATACACCAGAGAGAACCCTCACTGCCTTGCATGGCCAGCCTTGGATCTGTGCTCAGACACCTCGATGTTGGGTAGAGAGAGAGAGAGAGAGAGAGAGAGAGAGAGAGAGAGATTGTTGTTTGGCACCCATATCTCTCTCTCTCTCTCTCTCTCTCTCTCTCTCTCTCTCTCTCTCTCTCTCTCTCTCTCTCTCTCTCTCTCCACACAGACTGACTTGTCTCTCCCCTCTCCCTCCCCTCCCCACACACACACACACACACACACACACACACACACATACACACACACACACACACACACACACACACACACACACACACACACAACCCACTCACCCCACTCACCCCCCAAATTCGCACTAGTTGGGGGTGATGGACGAGTGGGTGGGTGTCGCCAGGCTAGCTAGAGGTATAAGCGTGTGTGTGTGTGTGTGTGTGTGTGTGTGTCCCGGGAATAAGAGTGAGCGATAAATCGGCATCCAACATCGCGAGGGTTGGGTTGTGGTGCTTCGGCAACATTCCCTCTCACCCAGCCTTCCCAGTCGCGTTCGCTCAGTGCTCCCACATACAAGAGGCGCCCACCCGTACTCCCTCAACACCCCCAAGTTCTCCTATGGACGATCATATATCATTTCCTCTTCTTCTTCCTCCCCTCCCACCCTTCGCTGGGGAGGGGAGAGGGACGAATTTCATAGATACGCACGTATATACGCCGCTGTATTCCCCCCTTTAGTCTCCCCATGTGTGGGGAGAGGACGTGTGTGTGTGTGTGTGTGTGTGTGTGTGTGTGTGTGTGTGTGTGTGTGTGTAACGTCTTACATAACGGTGGTCGGGGTTTGTGTGTAATGTCGGGAGGTGAAGGCCGCCAACGTGTGGGGCGGGGCGGGGCGGGGCGCCCCTGGTAGGTGGGGCGCCCTAGCCCAGCCAGGTGATCTTCAGCCGCCCCCTGGAACCTTCAGGTGACGTGACCGGTCACTATACTGCCACCAGTGGTGTCATGGTGTTGGCAGTGGCGTCATGGTGCTGGCAGTGGTGCAATGGTGCTGGTATTGGCGTCACATGGTGTTGGCAGTGGTGTCGTGGTTGTGTTATGCTGCCAACACGGGTTTCATGATGCCGGCAGTGGTGTCGCGGTGCCAACAGTGTTGTCATGGTGCCAGCAGTGGTGTCATGGCGCCGGCAGTGCTATCATGGTGTTGGCAGTAACGCCATAGTGGTGTCATGGTGCTGGCAGTGGTGTCATGGTGTTGGCAGTGCTTTCATGGTGCTGGCAGTGCTCTCACGGTGTTGGCATTGCTGTCATGGTGCCGGCAGTGGTGTTATGGTGCCGACAGTGGTGTCATGCTGTAGACAGTGCTGTCATGGTTCTGGCAGTGGTGTCATGTTGATGGCAATGCTGTCATGGTTGCTGGCAGTGCTGTCATGGTGCTGGCAATGCTGTCATGGTGACGGCAGTGGTGTCATGCTGCCGGCAGTGGTGTCATGGTACCGGCTGGTGTCATGCTGCCGGCAGTGGTGTCACGCTGCCGACAGTGGTGCCATGGTGCTGGCAGTGGTGTAATGGTGTCGGCAGTGTTACATGCTGTCGGCGGTGGTGTCATGGTGTCGGCACTGGTGTCATGGTACAGGCAGTGGTGTCATGGTACAGACAGTGGTGTCATGGCACCGGCAGTGGTGTCATGGTGCTGTCAGTGGCGTCATGGTACCGTCAGTGGTGTCATGCTGCCGGCAGTGGTGTCATGGTACCGGCAGTGGTGTATGAGGGAGAAACCCACTGCGTCTCCTTTGTGGGGAGGGTAAGACCCACTGTACCTGGTGTGTAGGGTGGGTAAGACCCACTGTACCTGGTGTGTGGGGTGGGTAAGACCCACTGTACCTGGTGTGTGGGGTGGGTAAGACCCACTGTACCTGGTGTGTGGGGAGGGAAAGACCCACTGTACCTGGTGTGTGGGGAGGGTAAGACCCACTGTACCTGGTGTGTGGGGTGGGTAAGACCCACTGTACCTGGTGTGTGGGGAGGGTAAGACCCACTGTACCTGGTGTGTGGGGAGGATAAGACCCACTGTACCTGGTGTGTGGGGTGGGTAAGACCCACTGTACCTGGTGTGTGGGGAGGGTAAGACCCACTGTACCTGGTGTGTGGGGAGGGTAAGACCCACTGTACCTGGTGTATGGGGATGATAAGACCCACTGTACCTTGTGTGTGGGGAGGATAAGACCCACTGTACCTGGTGTATGGGGATGATAAGACCCACTGTACCTTGTGTGTGGGGTGGGTAAGACCCACTGTACCTGGTGTGTGGGGAGGGTAAGACCCACTGTACCTGGTGTATGGGGATGATAAGACCCACTGTACCTTGTGTGTGGGGAGGATAAGACCCACTGTACCTGGTGTGTGGGGAGGGAAAGACCCACTGTACCTGGTGTGTGGGGAGGGTAAGACCCACTGTACCTGGTGTGTGGGGTGGGTAAGACCCACTGTACCTGGTGTGTGGGGAGGGTAAGACCCACTGTACCTGGTGTGTGGGGAGGATAAGACCCACTGTACCTGGTGTGTGGGGTGGGTAAGACCCACTGTACCTGGTGTGTGGGGAGGGTAAGACGCACTGTACCTGGTCTGTAGGGAGGGTGAGACCCACTGTACCTGGTGTGTGGGGAGGGTAAGACCCACTGTACCTTGTGTGTGGGGAGGGTAAGACCCACTGTACCTGGTGTGTGGGGAGGGTAAGACCCACTGTACCTGGTGTGTGGGGAGGGTAAGACCCACTGTACCTGGTGTGTGGGGAGGGAAAGACCCACTGTACCTGGTGTGTGGGGAGGGTAAGACCCACTGTACCTGGTGTGTGGGGTGGGTAAGACCCACTGTACCTGGTCTGTAGGGAGGGTGAGACCCACTGTACCTGGTGTGTGGGGAGGGTAAGACCCACTGTACCTGGTGTGTGGGGAGGGTAAGACCCACTGTACCTGGTGTGTAGGGAGGGTAAGACCCACTGTACCTGGTCTGTAGGGAGGGTGAGACCCACTGTACCTGGTGTGTGGGGAGGGTAAGACCCACTGTACCTGGTGTGTGGGGAGGGTAAGACCCACTGTACCTGGTCTGTAGGGAGGGTGAGACCCACTGTACCTGGTGTGTGGGGAGGGTAAGACCCACTGTACCTGGTGTGTGGGGAGGGTAAGACCCACTGTACCTGGTGTGTAGGGAGGGTAAGACCCACTGTACCTGGTGTGTGGGGAGGGTAAGACCCACTGTACCTGGTGTGTAGGGAGGGTAAGACGCACTGTATTTGAGGTGTGTAGGAATGGTAGCTACCACTGAGCTACGTGGGTTGCAGGTGGTGATGCCAGTGTTCAACGAGGAAGAACATAAGCCTTAGCTATGCTGTATCAAAGCGTTCAACGAGGCTGAGTTGAAGTGTTCAACGATAGTGAATACAAGACGTTGACCATAGATACCAACGTATGAGTAACTTAATCACATATTTCATCCACCTGTATCCTCACATTACTGACCCGACGCAAAAACATTATTGACCTTATTTTTTATATGAGTAAATTGACTCAGGGTATTAATTGACCTTAGTGTGTTACTGACCTGGCTCATCATATGACCACTGACCGAACGCAATGTCGTATTGACCTGACTCATTGTAGTAATAGTATTGATACTATTAGTTTTATTATTCGTATTATTATTAGTAGTAGTAGTAGTAGTGTTAGTAGTAGTAGTAGTAGTAGTAGCAGTATATTTGATAGGCGACTATGTCCAAATTGCTTTATTTTCGTACCTGTTTGTTCACGCTATATTTGTTAAGGATGATAAATATTTTTGAACAATAATGATGATAATAATAATGATAATAATAATAATAATAATAATAATAATAATAATAATAATAGTAATTATTAGTATTATAATAATAATGATAATAATAATAATAATGATGATGATAATAATAATAATAATAATAATAATAATAATAATAATAATGATAATAATAATAATAATAATGATAATAACTACCGTAAATTTTTGTTGTGTACAAATGTGTGTCACTTCTGATTTTCTTTGATTTCCAAAAATTCCTACAACTGTTGGTGTAGACTCGTGGTAAGAGAGGCTTACTAGTGTTGGTGTCTCTCGAAACACAACCTAAGCCTTAAGATGCCTCTCACGGAGGCGCTCAGTAAGCGCTAAAATACTCCCGGCTATAAACTTTCCCTCAGTCCCGAGACGGGAGCAGTACATGCAACTCAGTCAGTCCCTGGACGGGAGCAGTACATGCAACTCACTCCCTATACGGGGGCAGTACATGCAACTCACTCAGTTCCTGGATGGGAACAGTACATGCAACTCACTCAGTTCCTGGACGAAAACAGTTCATGCAACTCACTCTCACCCTGAACGGGAGCAGTACATGCAACTCAATCTTTCCCCGAACGGGAGCAGTACATGCAACTCAATCTTTCCCCGAACGGGAGCAATACATGCCACTCACTCAGTCCCAGGACGGGGGGCAGTACATGCAACTCAGTCATGTCTGAACCACAAGCGCGTCGTATGGTTAATTATTGGTTAATGGGCTTGTCATGGGAGAGATACGATTCAGTGTTGAGGGTCCGGAGGCAACAGTGATGCTGATAATTTGGGTCTCACTATCGGAGACCCTCCCCAAGACCTGACGGGTGGGTGTCTGGCTTGATGACCCGCGCCTCATTCAAGTCTTGGTCCTCGGACCTGGGAGGTTGAGTTCGATCGAGATGACCTGGACTTCTTGAGGAGGATGCCCTCAAGTGTGAGGATGAGTAGCAGCTCTTGAGGAGGAGGTCCTCGAGTGTAAAGGTGACCACCAGCAGAACTGGAGGAGGAGGAGGTCCTCGAGTTTGAAGGTGACCACCAGCAGCTCTAGAGGAGGAGGTCCTCGAGTTTGAGGGTGACCACCGGCAGCACTTGAGCAGGAGATCCTCAAGTTTGAGGATGAGTAGCAGCACTTGAGGAGGAGGTCCTCAAGTTTGAGGATGAGTAGCAGCACTGGAGGAGGAGGTCCTCAAGTGTGAGGATGAGAAGAAGCACTGTAGGAGGAGGTCCTCAAGTGTGAGGGGTGACCACCAGGAGAACTGGAGGAGGAGGAGGTCCTCGAGTGTGAAGGTGACCACCAGCAGCACTGGAGGAGGAGGTCCTCGAGTGTGAGTGACCACCAGCAGCACTTGAAGAGGGGGTTCTCGAGTGTGAGGGTGACCACCAGCAGCACTTGAGCAGGAGATCCTCAAGTGTGAGGATGAGTAGCAGCACTTAAGGAGGAGGTCCTCGAGTATGAGGGGTGACCAGCAGCAGAACTGGAGGAGGAGGTCCTCGAGTGTGAGGGTGACCACCAGTAGCACTTGAGGAGGATGGTCTTCAGCCGTGCCCTGCTGACCTTGGTCGACCTCCAGGACTTGAAGGAGATATAGCCGCGCGTTATGATCATCTTCTTTAGGACTTGAAGGAGATGTGTCCACCTGTGATGATGGATGACCTTCAAGACCTGACCACGGTGTCCTCCAGTCCCGTGAGGACTCCGGCAACGTCTCAACATATCCTTCTTTGTACGCTTTTTGGCGTATCCTTCTTTGTGCGTTCCTGGCGTATCCTTCTTTGTACGTTCGTGGCGTATCCTTCTATGCATCCTTCGTCACGGTATCCTTACTGTGTACGTTCGTGACGTATCCTTCTGTCCACGGTCTTGGCGTATCCTTCTGCGTACGATTTTGGCGTAATTATGTTTCTTTCTATTCTTTGCGTATCCCTTCTGCGTACGCTATTGGCGTATATATATTTTTCCCCCGTACATTGTTGGATAATATTTCTGTGTACGTGATCGGCGTATCGTCATCCCCTGTACGTGAAAGGCTTCTCGTTGTCTCGACTCGATTGGCGTATCCACTTTACCTCGTTGGGTTATCCTCTTTACCTCGTGGGCGTATCTCGTTAGCCATGTTGGCGGGACGCCCTTTTATGTTCGGCTGCCGGATATGACGACCCGTCAACTACCTACCTGATGGTCAACGACGGGGGTAGGACCTGCACCATACTCGTTACACATTCCTCTGGACACGGGAGTGTTATGCTTGGAGGTCATCCACTGACCTCCAGAGGTCAAGGGTTGACCAGACCCGGCTGTCAAGGCGGGAGTCGTGTGTGCCACCAAGGAAGACGTGGTTGCTATGGCAGGTAAGAGAGAGAGACACACACACACACACACAAACCCCCTCCCTCTTTTCTGCCCTCACCCTGGGGTGCCTTGACGTAGGTGGAGTTTGGAGATTAACATTAATCTTAGCTGGGAAGGAAGCGTGTGTGTGTGTGTGTGTGTGTGTAGACGTCCCGGGACATGAACTCGGGGATTACGGTGATAAGCGAAGTGTTCCTGGCTGTAGAAGTGAGGTGGACGTCCTGATCTGACATCATGGCCATATAATGGTCCGGCTATGTCCTGTCTTTTGAGGGACTTGGCAGGCGAACCTCCCACTGGCGAGCCTCCCATCTGGCGAACCTGCCACTGGCGAGCCTCTCTCTGGCGAACCTTCCTCTGGCGAGCCTCTCTCAGGCGAACTCCTCCCTTTAGCAAACCTCCTCGCTATGGTGAACCTCCTCACTCTGGCGAACCTTCCTCTGGTGAACCTCCTTCCTCTGGTGAACCTCCTCCCTCTGGCGAACCTCCTCACTTTGGCGAACCTCCTCCTGGCGAACCTCCCTCTAGCGAACCTCCCTCACCAAGAAAGAGATCCCCATATCGTCGAATCTGTGTGTTTTGACGAGTTCGTTTGGCCCTCGCCAGTGTATGGGAGTTTTCTTTGTCACGTAAGAGAGGAAGGTGACACAAGAGAGAGACCTCACCGCATGGAAACTTCCTGTAGGAGGACCTGTCGGCCTACAGGAGTGTCGGGAATCAGTTAGCGAGTCCAACAGCTTACCTAAGAAGAATTAAAGAGCCAGTTAGCAAACTCGAGGGAAAAAGATCATAAGCAGCGAGTACTTATAAAAGATAAGTTTTCATACTTATACATATGAAGAAGAGAAATTTAGCCCAAGTTGGAAGCGATGAAATAGATCCTTATGTAGCCGAGTTTAACGTATTCATAAACCCTGGTAAGAAGAAGTGTTGGAGCTGATTTCAAGTGAATGGAGAATATGGACGAGAGGTGAGTGAGCCCTGCTGACCACAGACTGGTGAGGGGAGAATGTAGGGGTAAATACAGAAGCGGGATCAGCCCCCTTAACCACGACGGTGTAGTCCTCAAGCACGACGGTACAGTCCTTAACCACGACGGTATAGTCCTCAAACACGACGGTACAGTCCTCAACCACGACGGTATAGTCCTCAAACACGACGGTACAGTCCTTAACCACGACGATATAGTCCTCAAACACGACGGTACAGTCCTTAAGCTCGGTGGTATAGTCCTCAGACACGACGGTACAGTCCTTAACCACGACGGTATAGTCCTCAAACACGACGGTACAGTCCCCAAGCACGGCGGTTCCGTGCTTGCCTTCGACGGTACAGTGCTTGAGCGAGCAAACACAAGCCTTGAACACACACGCACTGCCTTTAAGTACGATGGTACGATGTTAATCTTAGATAAGACTTTGCGCGTCGGTTACGACCCCATGATGACCTGGCCCTTGACCTGACCCTTAAGGCCAGCCATTATACTCAAGGGTCATGCCATCGTGCTCAGTGGTCGTTACCGTCGTGTTCAATGGTCCTACCATAGTGAAGAGCGGTCGTACCGTCGTTATCAAGGGTCGTTCCGTCATGATCACGGGGACTAAAGGAATTCAAATGGAATGGAACGTCCTTGTGTATTATTGAGGCAACACATTTTGCACATCCTGCCCTAAGTGAGGGAGAGTGGCTGGCTGCTGCTGCTGCTGCTGGAGTGAGGGTGTGGAGCAGACAGCTGGGGGAGGGTGGTGTGGAGCAGACAGCTGGGGGAGGGTGGTGTGGAGCAGACAGCTGGGGAAGGGTCGTGTGGAGCAGACAGCTGGGGGAGGGTGTGGGATGGACAGCTTGGGTAGAATGTGGAGCAGCCAGCTGGAGAGGGTGTGAAGAAAGCCTGGTAGAGGGTGTGGAACAGACATCTGGAGTGAGGGAGTGGAGCAGACAGCTGGGGTAGGGGTGGATGTGTAGTAGGCAACTGAAAGATGATGACGTTCGTTGTTACCCCGACATAACTGACTCTCTCCCTCACTCGTTCTTTTTCTCGCACTGGACATGTTTCCTCCCCCCGATTTGGACCTGGGAAGAAAATGATGAAGTTGCAACCTGGTTGAATTTGACGGTGCAAAAATCCCAGTTTGTTCCTGTATATTTTTCCCGGATCATCCTTGTTTCGTATTATTTAGGTTTCAAAGTACTTCAAATCCGCCCTGAAGTAACTTAAGCCTGTTGGACATAAACCATTTCCTCCACACTCTCCTGGGGGAAAACCCCTCATCCCCACATAATGGACGTGGCAAAGTCCACTTCCCAAAAGCCCTCACGGGGTGTTGTAGAGGTGCAGTTTTTTTTTTTTCCAAATCGCAAGGAGGCTCATCCTGCCCAGTATGGAGTGCCACCCACCTCTCTCTCTCTCTCTCTCTCTCTCTCTCTCTCTCTCTCTCTCTCTCTCTCTCTCCAGAGTGAAATCAAAACCCTTCTCCTTTTTATTATCAACTCGTTGCCATTACGTCTCTTGAACCGTGCCTTTCCATTTCCCCACGACGATCCTTCCCTTCTCTCTGTTTAACAGGTAGTAATGTTTTGGCCACTCTGTATGTCCCAGCCTCTATGAGCTAGACTGGCTGCACACGTTTTTTTGCTGCTGCTTCCACCTTCCGTCTCACTTAGGCTACAGTATCTTCCACTGTGAAAACACTTCAGAACTGTGTCACCTCCTTCACCTTCCGTCTCACTTAGTGTTAGGTTGTATTACCTTCCACTGTGAAAACACTTGAGAACTTGTCATTCAGTTCCTCGAATCATGTGCAGTTCTTCCTTCATGATTGGCTTTTCTTTACCCGCCAACTTACTCCTGGCTAGCCTGAGGAAAATATTATAGAATATTATATATAGAGTGTGGCTTGGTTATACACATGTGGCTCTGGGTTGGAATAGTATACATAGAGTGTGGCTTGGTTATACACATGTGGCTCTGGGTTGGAATATTATACATAGAGTGTGGCTTGGTTATACACATGTGGCTCTGGGTTGGAATATTATACATAGAGTGTGGCTTGGTTATACACATGTGGCTCTGGGTTGGAATATTATACATAGAGTGTGGCTTGGTTATACACATGTGGCTCAAGGTGGGAAATAATTGCAGCTCGTTTTGCCATGTGAGATAATTTAGTATAATTATTCTGGAAGAGCTTCGCTATCTTATCTCCCATCTAAACAGATAAAGAGGTAAGGGTCCATTTACCGTCGTCTCCCACGGGGTAGCCTTGTTATACACCATCAGCGCTTCTAGTCTTACTCCTCATGTACAGCTAATCACAAAATGACCCCCATTAAACACCAGGAATGGAGCCTGGGGTCCAGGACATGAAAGTGGACTGTAGAGTGTGGACATGAAAGTGGACTGTAGAGTGTGGACATGAAAGTGGACTGTAGAGTGTGGACATGAAAGTGGACTGTAGAGTGTGGACATGAAAGTGGACTGTAGAGTGTGGACATGAAAGTGGACTGTAGAGTGTGGACATGAAAGTGGACTGTAGAGTGTGGACATGAAAGTGGACTGTAGAGTGTGGACATGAAAGTGGACTGTAGACAGTAATGGAACGATGCATACATGCCTGCCGGGGTCTCACGTGGAACAGACCAAGAAGTGCCAGTGGTACAGACCAAGAACTACCAGTGTTACAGACCAAGAACTACCAGTGTTAGAGACCAGGAACTACCAGTGGTACAGACCAAGAACTACCGGTGGTACAGACCAAGAACTACCAGTGTTACAGACCAGGAACTACCAGTGGTACAGTCCAAGAACTACCAGTGTTACAGACCGAGAACTTACCAGTGGTACAGACCAGGAACTACTAGTGTGACAGACCAGGAACTACCAGTGTGACAGAACAAGAACTACCAGTGGTACAGACCAAGAACTACCAGTGTTAGAGACCAGGAACTACCAGTGGTACAGACCAAGAACTACCGGTGGTACAGACCAAGAACTACCAGTGTTACAGACCAGGAACTACCAGTGGTACAGTCCAAGAACTACCAGTGTTACAGACCAAGAACTACCGGTGGTACAGACCAAGAACTAGCAGTGGTACAGACCAAGAACTACTAGTGGTACAGTCCAAGAACTACCAGTGTTACAGACCAGGAACTACCAGTGGTACAGACCAAGAACAACCAGTGGTACAGACCAAGAACTACCAGTGGTACAGACCAAGAACTACCAGTGTTAGAGACCAGGAACTACCAGTGGTACAGACCGACCTGTATGTACCATTTGGGTTGAAATATGGCGCCTCCTGTACAGAGGGGACCTTGTGTTCCTACTGAGGTTAGGTCAGGTTGTACATCAGTGCATGACATTACGAGACTTCAGCGTGACCTACGACCCGCTGGTGTGGTGCAGGCTTGGCCTTTGACCTGACCATCATACACACGTCGTGCTCTCTTGGCCAAGAGGTCAGTGAGGAAGAGGCGATGGTTGTTGGGCTGAAGACCTGGGGGGAGGAAGGGTGTTGGAGGTGCTCTCTCGGTGGTAGGGGTGTGGTTGTGATGAGTAGTGTGGTTGTGATGGGTAGTGTGGTTGTGATGGGTAGTGTGGTTGTGATGGGTAGTATGGTTGTGATGGGTAGTGTGGTTGTGATGGGTAGTGTGGTTGTGATGGGTAGTGTGGTTGTGATGGGTAGTATGGTTGTGATGGGTAGTGTGGTTGTGATGGGTAGTGTGGTTGTGATGAGTAGTGTGGTTGTGATGGGTAGTGTGGTTGTGATGAGTAGTGGTTGTGATGGGTAGTGTGGTTGTGATGGGTAGTGTGGTTGTGATGGGTAGTGTGGTTGTGATGGGTAGTGTGGTTGTGATGAGTAGTGTGGTTGTGATGAGTAGTGTGGTTGTGATGAGTAGTGTGGTTGTGATGGGTAGTGTGGTTGTGATGGGTAACGTGGTTGTGGTGAGCTGGTGGGATGTGGTTGGTCAAGCGGGGTTTTGATTTTGGTGGTGTGGTAGAGTAGGGCTGTGGTTTCAGCGGTGGTCTGGTAGGGTTCTTTGGTTGGTTGATGGTGGCGTGTGGTAGACTTTCATCGGTGGTAGTGTGGAGTTGTGTGGTAGAAGTGTTGATACCACTCTGGTCATGTGGTGTAGTTGTGGTGGAGAGCATGGTAGTCG
>NC_092224.1:30126848-30161848 GCF_036320965.1 Panulirus ornatus | reverse complement strand
GGGTGGGAAAGGGATACGCATTGTTGGGGGTTGGGGAGGGGAAGTGATACGCATTAAGGGAGTAGGAAGGGGCCCTCATGACGATGAAGGAAGGCAAGTTACCACTCTAGTGGTGAAGGCTGAGGTAGGTGAGGGCAGAGGTAGGTTGGGGGTGTTAAGAGGAAGTTCCTACATATGGAGGAGTATTGAGCGGCGGCATGATAATGTTGTTGTGTGGGGAGGTTCTTCCATCCTCGCACCGCCTGGCCATGCCCTGCAGGTCAAGGAGCATATGTCAGGAAGTCATTTTTTTTAATCATTAATTGATATCTGTTTAGGTTCCCATGTTTTAGGCACGTAAGGACTGTCTGTTGAGTGTTACCTGAGAATGTACTGTCACTGTATTGAAGATCTGTGCCCTCCGGGCCCGTATGTGCTTACTCGCATGGAGGGCTGCCACACCCTCCCTCACCACCATCACACCCTGCTACCTTAGCCACCACACCCTCCTCCCTCACCGACACCATCCCTAGTTACCGCACCCTGAATGGCGGAATGGCATTTTTCAGTGGTGTAATCATTAACCCCTACCATTTTCCCCTCTTAAGACTTCCCACAATGCCAACATTATCTTCCCCCTCATCACTAACAATATCTTCATGAAAGTATATCAGCCGACCAGCGGGCAGTGTCTCTCCTGTTCCGGAAATGTATAAATTATTGGCAGTTGTGAGTGGGGGAGTGGGGAAGCGAGAGGCTTAGTCATCGAACGTCTGCCAACTTCCTCGGCATGGCTACGGCCAGGGCAACGGAAAGACAGGATCATCTTTTTATAGTATTGATTATTGTAGAACTAGACCGCAGTCTGCAACGACGAAATGATCCTGAGACATTGTTTAAAGTAGCCCTTAACTGTTGTCTTTGACACTGACCAGGAAGGTAACACTCGACAGATGCCCTTGCCAGATGTCTTTGACAGTGACCAGGGAGGTAGCACTCGACAGTAACCAGTCAGGTAACGCTTGACAGTAGCCAGGCAGGTGAGACTTGACAGCTGTCCTGTGAAAGTCAGAAATGGCTGGATATATCTTTGTTCTTCTCCCAGGTCACGCAGGGAGGCCGGAGGCCTGGCAGTTCTCGTCATCCTCTAATAAATTGTCCCTCAGGAAAAAGTAGGGTCAGTTTTGTCTGAGAAGATATATGTGCGACGTGAGCTGGGGCGCCCCATCCTGGGGTCCACTGTGCCTCCCCCAGCTGATGGTCCTCGTTATTGTTTGGACCTGCACATTACATCGACAAAAAACGATAAAATACGATGACATTAACGTAAAATCCCCGGGATCTGTGGCCTGGCGAGCGTCCCCGAACTGAAAAGAAGCGAAGTGATGGAAGCCGAGGAAGGAAGAGGTGGTGGTGGGAGATGAGTGGACGGGGGTTCGATCCTTTTCCAGGCGACGTTGTTCTCTTGTTGTCCTTGTTGGTGGTTGTGGCGTGTTCGTTGTCTGCGTTGGTTGGTCATCGTGTCGCAAGGACACTCACCTGCTGACCTTATCGATCCAATCAAGGTTTTATTTCTGGATTCCTGGAAATTTCAGATCTCACGGCCGGGACTCTTTTCCCCCTTTTTTTCATTCGCATTTCCACTTGATAACCTACTGTGTTGGTGAGTGTGGAGGGGGCTGGTCATACTGGAGTACCCCACGTCCGTCAGGATAAGACTGAGGAAAGGGGGAGAAAATCTAGTGTTTTTCCATACCTTGAAGATAAATGAACTTGTTGAGGATTAGATTATAAAGAACTCCACTACTCTCTCAAGCGTTCCTTCCTAACACTCGTGTTGGACAACATGAAATGCAATGGAGGAAGTAACTTGGTAAAGGTTAACTGTTATGTGGTCATCCCTGGAGTAAACTCTAGTGTCGCAACTTACAAACGATTGCCTGAGGCGTCGACCCAGGTGGGGTGGTTGGCTTGCGACGTGGTCTTCCTTCAGTGTCTTGGCCGCGGCCTGTGTTGTAAATCAGTAGACCCAGGTGGGGTGGTTGGCTTGTGACGTGGTCTTCCTTCAGTGTCTTGGCCGAGGCCTGTGTCGTAAATCAGTCTTGTCAGAAGTTGTAGTGAGGCCAGGGAGCCTCCACATCACATAAGTGGTGGTGCTAACATGCCCTTCTAAAGTGTCTCTGCCGATCCTCGTCTTTGGTCCGAGGCTAGTGCCGTGCCTCCCGCCACTCTGTCTGTGTACATCTGACTTCTAAAAAACATGTTGACTCGTTTGCATCCAACCCGTGCTTGTTATCCTCCATAAAACCCGACTTACACTTCCCAATATTCAGTGATCCTGTTCATTATCTTGTCAAAAAAAGCAGCAAACGACCTTCTTTTTTTATAGAATCAGAGTTTTGGCCACCGGTATCTATACTGTTATATAGAGGGGGGAAAAATCCTTAAGGCCATTAGAAGTTGGGGAAGCCACATTTGAGATGGGCATCTCCCTGATTGTCATTAGGTTGCGATTAGATGGGAAAGTTTGGATGGTGTCTCCTGCCCAACTTGAGACATCATCCGGTGTGGCTGGGGTCCTCCCTGCACAGCCAGCCACAGGATACGTCCTGGTTGTCTTGGAAAGATTTAGCCGAAGCAGATTATAAGCATGCACTGTATATATATATATATATATATATATATATATATATATATATATATATATATATATATATATATATATATATTGGAAAGGATCACAATTGAGCGCTTGATCGAGTATATTCCTGTGAGTCCACGGGGAAATGAAACAAGATAAATTCCCAAGTGCACTTTCGTGTAATAATCACATCACCAAGGGAGATACAAGAAAGAAGTATAACGGTCAGTTGATATACAACGAAGAGACGTAGCTGGGACGCCATTTGGTAAACAAGTGACTACCCGAATGGAGGTCGGGTGCGTTCGAGCCTGGCCACAAGCGTACCACAAACTTAATATGTGTACAAGAAGGGGGAACTGTTTATAAATATTATCAACAATAAAGCTATCCAATTTGGATAGACCTCCACTAAGAGTAATGTTACAATTCTTTGTGTATATTTGATAATGGAAGATTCACCGGAAGATTCATTGATAATGGAAGATTCACCCGAAGACTCATTGATAATGGAAGATTCATTGATAATGGAAGATTCACCGGAAGATTCACTGATATTTTCCTTGATCTACCGCTCTCCCTCAGGCACCCGCGCCCTTATCTATAGACGTTGTGCACACACGTCTCTTTTCCTCTTTCACCATAATTTTAACCTCCGCATCCCACGCTCTCTCATACACCCACATCGCACCTTCCACTTACCAGACACTTCACCAGCACATGTAAGCACTGCTTCCTTAAATACCATCCACTCCTTGTCCAGTCACCTTGTTCATATACTCTCCTGGTGCCACTGTTAATTCAGTCGCGCTTAGTATCTCGGTACAAAGGCCTCCATCCCAAGCTCAGTCACTTTCACCACTTCTTCCCTACGTATGTCAGTTCCTCGAAGTCACCACAGACATCCACACTCGCCCCCGCCAAGAAATGATCAGACATCCGTCATCCTCTCCTTTCCAAGTCTGTCACTCAGCACCTCGTCCAGTAATGCCCATTGAACGCCAGCCTCTCGCACCCACGGAAACCTTCGTGCTCGTCGTGTCTGAGGTTGGTTAAGATAACTGCCAAAAGCTGTATGCTAACACCCTAGTGGTCATTCCAGGCTTATAACGAGTTCCAGTCTTCCAGTTACGTGGTTCTGACTCTAATGATTACGACGCCCAGGAATTATGATACGACACTTACCTGTGGGGAGGGTTTTCTTTCTCTTAGCTTGATGGTTTGCCTTACACAGCGTGTTCCTTGTGTCGCTCTTTCTTCTCTCAGCGTTGAACTTGAGCATTCGAGGTTCGCTGTTAGCTGTTTGGTCATTCGATATTTTAGCTATGCATCGCCATCATTATCATCATCATCATCATTATCATCATCCGTTGTGTTCCATAGTGTAAAAAGTTTGACGTAGGGATGATGTACTTTTTTTTGCTAGAGTCTGGTGATAAAGTGTCTTGTAAAAAAAAAAAGAGTGATCAGTTTCATAGCATAAGTGCCTTAAAAAGATATATATATATATATATATATATATATATATATATATATATATATATATATATATATATATATATATATATATATAAGCAGTGTGTGTGTGTGTGTGTGTGTGTGTGTGTGTGTGTGTGTGTGTGTCTGTGTGTAATGCTCCAGGCATCATAATGATCATCTACCAGGCCTGAGTCAGGTAGGGGCATCCCCTCTACCTTATGTCATCACGAGCCATCAGCCTCGCCCCTCGTCCCCTAGCGTGAAGCTCCCGGGGATATGCTGTGGAGAGTTTCTCCATTGGTCTGGCTGTAGGTAGTAGTGTGGGGGTGGAGTGACGGGTCTCTGAGATTACTTCAGACGCAAGTGTCCCTGACTCTCGCTACGGTCCCGTCCAATCTGTGTGAGTTCTGGAGGTGGTTCTGCTTGATGCGTCCGATCCTGTGCAGTGTGTGAGTGTGGGTGTGTCTGTGGAGTGTGTGTCTGTGGAGTGAGTGTGTGTGTGTGTGTGTGTGTGTGTCCGTCACATTAGGTTACTCACAATACAGTTTCGTTGTTCTACTGTTTTTCTGGCGTGTTATTCTTTTGCTTCGTTAGGAGCTTGATCATTGTGATGGTTTAGTATATGGTTTGGCAGTCTTATTCTCAGCACTGACCACTCACTTAGTAACTTGCGACTCAAGAGCCACCGACCGAACACATGCAGGCTGTATATGTGTAAGGTGCACCCAGCGTACGCCCAGTCTGAGAGTGAGACATCGTCCACACGCAAAAGATAATCACAGAGGAAGGAAGCTGCCGCAGCCACCCGACCTCCTCTGCATGGTGCTGGAAGCAGAGCGGATGCGTCAGGGTGTTCCTCTTGATTCCATTGGTGTCCAGTGACATCCAGTCAGGAACACGGGGTCCAACGTTACGAAGGTCAGAGAGAATCAGACGAGCCCAACCTGACCTCAGCTCCACATCCGGACCATAACGGCCTCGCTTGGCCCTTCTTTAGTATATTTAGTGATGGACTTTCTTTTGTGATGTTGTTTTTGTGTTTTCTCCTTTACTAAGTTTTTTGAATTTTCTGTTTCCATAGGTTATATTTAGATTGCACTACCCTTCATGATATTATTAATTTATTTAGTGTTTCCCTTACTTGTATGTGCTGTGTGTTGTGGTTTTCAGAGTTTTTTTTTATGTATTTTGTTTGCGTTTTTCTTTTCTTATCCAACTTTTGCTACGCATTTTTTTTCTCTCTCTTTTTGAAAATTTCTGATGATGCCTCTGTGAAGGCGAAAGCTCGAATGTAATAAATGATGGACGTACGGACAACTGGTGTTTGAGCACTCACCTAATGGTAGAATAATACTGAGAAAATTAGAGAACATAAGAACTAAGATTAATAACTGAATATGCAGGTCTTTGATTCTATGTGCGCATATATATATATATATATATATATATATATATATATATATATATATATATATATATATAGATAGATAGATAGATAGATAGATAGATAGATGACATTCCTTAGGATAGGGGAAAAAGAATACCACCCACAAATTCCCTGCGTGTAGTTGCAAGCGACTAAGAGGGGCGGGAGCGAGTAGCTGGTATTCATCCCTTGTTGTCTTACTTTCCAAAAGCCTTGTCTTACTTTCCAAAAGAACATAGCAAGGAGCCAAGTAAGGAATTTTCCATCCGAGGCTTTCTCATTTGTTCTTGACGCTACCTCGCTGATGTGGGAAATGGCGAGCATGTATGAAAAAATTATATATATATATATATATATATATATATATATATATATATATATATATATATATATATATATATATATATATATATATATAAAGTGTAAAATGCCTTTCCATCCAGGTGGTGAATATTTACATTTTTCGTTCCTGTGCCGTCGGTCTGGGTCGTGTGTTACCAAAGAAAACGAATAAGGGCAGACTAAAATTCTTCGAGATAGTCCCGTAATCCCTGAGCGTTAGATACTTTCTCCAGGCAAGTTTCTGTGTCCATACCAATAAACTTGCTGAAATATATTAAAAAAAAAAGAATTGAAGATCTCAAGTTTAGTATTTTAGACCGCTATTGGTAATGCCGTACTTCGTAATTGCTGAAAATATGTGGTGTTATGAATCGTCTGTGTGTGTGTGTGTGTGTGTGTGTGTGTTGTAAGTAATGATTCCTCCGTGCACCACTCACCCATAGGTAGCCCTTGTCTCTCACCGGTAGTCTTACAACCTGCTGGTAGCCTTACTTACAGGTAACCTCTCTCTCTCTCTCTCTCTCTCTCTCTCTCTCTCTCTCTCTCTCTCTCTCTCTCTCTCTCTCTCTCTCTCTCTCTCTCTCTCTTTCTTTCTTTCCCGCCCCCATCAACACACACACACACCCTAGTAGTCTTGCTACTACTACATCCTGCAGTGTAAACACTGAACAGGTTGGTTGGATGGTTATTTGGCCTTTAATCTTATTAATAAAACTGTAAGGGTCATTAAGGCCGTCAAGACCGTTTCAACCATCATTAAATATGAAAACCTGAAGCACTCTCTCTCTTCAGGTGTTCTGTATGATTGTATAAGCTTACGTACTTTTACATACATACTTGGACAGAGGGCCATATGCATAGTGAGAGTGGATGTGGTCCTTGAAATTTCCTTAACACCTGAAGAAGGAGTTAAAGATATTTCGGGTTGGTGGATGTAACTTGCGTTAATGACCTTGGCGGCTGATAGGCCTAAAGCCCAAACAACCAACTAACGGCCTTAACGACCCTGGCAGGTCGGTAGGCCTAAAAGCCCAAACAACCAGTTAACCAACCAACCATTGTTGTTACCTTCTCAGTACAAATGTGGATATTTGGTATTAAATCCAAGATAGGTAATTATCATGGGTGGGTTCGACCCCACCAAGCATTGTTACGAAACATGGAGTGGTTTGTTACGTAACGTGTAGTAACATCGTATATCACACGTTACAGTGATAACACTGGGAAAAACTGCAGATATTATCAAAGAACGTGATGAATGCCATGCAAGATTATGCAAGGGAAAGGAGGAAATTTTTTTTCCGCTTAGAATGAATAATGTAACAAATTTTCCAAATTATATCGTCATGTTTGAGGAAATTTTTTTTCTTTTATTTTTGTAAATAATTCATTCACAGACAAGTCAGGTTACATAACCTTCCTAACATGATAGCAATATCATGTTTGCCTTGGTAGTGGCAAAATTTCTTGAGTGTATGAGACACATCATGGTCGTGGCCAGGGAAGTGCTTAGGATCGTAGCTAGGAAAGTGCTTAGGATCGTGGCCAGGAAAGTGCTTAGGATTTGTAATATCGACCGAAAGCAAGCTGGAAGTAGAGACGACTCGTTCTTCATCGCTGTGGTGCACAGTAGCGAAGTGACCTGGAGACCCCTCCTCTGTTGGTATCTGAAATCCTTGTGGCAATAATGATATCAAGAAAGTTGGATCCTTTCATATTCAGGGACACCCCCAGGCTCTCGACCCCCCAGGATGCTTGAAGGAAGGTCGGATTATCTCATTTCCAGGGCTTCCCCCTCCTCCCGCTGACCATCACGGCCAGGGGGGACCTGGCCTCTCCCCAACTATCGAGCTCGGGGGCCAACCAAGCCTTCTTCCATTAATACGCCACTATAGGTGACCCTTTGTTGACGCTCATACCCTCACCATCAACAGTGCAAACATTGAACTGTGAAATCCCATACTTCAGTTATATAAAGCTTATTCAAGTGAGAAAAACAGAGTGACGGAAGGAAAATCTTGTCTTCGAAATATTATTTAAATGCATTTTTATATGTATCTTGCAGTTTGCCTCTTGTTCTACTCACCCGTTTATTAATGACCGAATATATCGGGGTTGATGGAATGGTTATATAGTTGTGTGTTGTTGTATGAGTCTAATTGTGTGTGAACAGTTGACCAATAACATCGTATTATCAACACCACTTCAACACTTCATTCTGAATTAGTCACTTGTTGTCTGTTGTCCATTGGTGGGTATATTCCGTCGACGGTGGTGTACGAATGGAAGGCTAGGTCGAGGTAGAGGAACGCTTTGGAGCTTGTGGTCAGAACTCTGTAGAACTCTGTATCAAAGAGGCATCATACAGAAGCGCCTCATCAGCATTTGTGACGGGCATAGTGATGGCAGCAGAATAGGTGGTTAGCAGAGGCAGCAGCAGTAGGATCAGGACGGGAAGACTGAGGAGTACAAGAGCAAGTTGACCCACCACCCTCAAGAAGGGAAGCAGCAGCAGCTTCGTCACCGCCACCGTCAGCAGCGACGATAGAGACTTTTAAACACCGCTATCTTCAACAGCAGCAGCAGCTTCGTCACGGCCACCGTCAGCAGCGGCAGTAGGAACTTTTTACACCGCTATCTTCAACAGCAGCAGCGGCTTTGTCACCATCACCGCCACTGTCAGCGGCACAGAGGGATGGGCAGTATCATCATGAAAAGATATGGCCAAGAATAGCCATCAGGTGGAGATGGCGCTGGGACGAGCAACCGGTTGACGCTATCACCCCCGGACGAGGGAGTGGAGGAGGAGGAGGAGGAGGAGACTGGCCAACCAGCCAAGCCGGACGGACGACTGTGTCTGGTGATGACGCCTCTCTCTCTCTCTCTCTCTCTCTCTCTCTCTCTCTCTCTCTCTCTCTCTCTCTCTCTCTCTCCCACTGGAAGTAACCGTCACCAGGCCGGCCGGGGGGTGAAGGGGGGCTCTCTCTCATAATGAAGACATTTAACTAGGAAACTGAGTCAGGGTGGGTGATATTTCGTCAGGTTTTTACCCCATTTGAGACGGTACGACCCTTTAAGCAATGGCCGTAATACTTAAGAGTGTATGTGGTCATAGAATTATAATCTTTTTCATTTGATGTTGTTGAAAGATTTTTCGTGTTGGTGGATGTAGCTTAACGTTGACAACGGTTTTTGCTGACCCCTGGCAGTTGAGAGGCCTAAAGCCCACACAACAGCCAACGAACACTCCTTGAGTGTTATGACCCCCCAGCCTTTGACCTGACCCTTACGGATCAGTTCAAAGGCTGTGCCATCCTACCAAAGGTCGTCGTATTCTCGTGTTCATGTAAGTAATAACTCGCGGTTGTAATGAGTGTCGTAGCGATGGATTTTATTCCTGGTGTCCTGATTGTGGATTATATCCTAGGTGTCGTAATGATGGATTAATATCCTGCTGTCCTAATGGTGGATTATTATACTCCATGTGTCGTAATGATAGCCTATGATTTACCCTAGATATCGTAAGGATAGCCTGTATTATAATCCGAATGTTGCAATCACGAATTATACCCCAGCTGTCTCTCTGATGGACTGTACTCTAGGTGTCGTAATGGTGAATTACATTGCAAATTACTCCAGATGTCACTCTGATGGACTGTACTCTAGGTGTCGTAATAATGGATTACATTGCAAATGTCGTAATGAGGATGTTGTCAAGATCCTTCATAGAACACATAATATTCTCCAACTGCAAGGATTCGAACCCCCTCCCCCTACCATTTGTGTTTGGGAGCTGGGAACTGTAAAGACTAGGCTCCGCTGCCCAGAGAATTGACTCCCAGCTTCCAAACAAATGATGGAGGGGGGTTCGAATCCTTGCTGTTGGAGAACATTATGTGTGCTACGTAATTGCGCGCTCATTGCACTATTATATCCGTGTTCATATATATCTCCACGTGTGGCAGTAAGTTCGGTAAAACTGCAGACGACTAGTTATTGTGAGCCAGGTGGGAAATGGCCGATCGAGACCCCGTTTCTCATGGACGGGTGACGAAGGGAACCGACATTTCTCTCCAATGGGCAGCAGGGCCTAGTTATTACCGTACCCAGCTCCCGAGCAAATGGAAAGGGGTTCGAATCCTTGCTGTTGGAGGGATATATATATATATATATATACTTGATCGCCTTTAACTGAGATAGCGACGTAGCTTCCAGAACGAGCGAAGACAGACGCTTTCAGCTACGTCTCTTCCTTGTATATCAACTGAGTGTTCTACGTCTTGTATCTCCCCTGACGATGTGGTCATTACACGAAAGTGCACTTGGGAACTTATGGTGTTTCATTTTCCTCGTAGTTATCAGCAAATATAAAACTGCTTGTGACCAGTTCCCGTGAAAGAGTTGCAGTGTGATAAAAGATCTTTCTAAAGGCTCCTGCTGCCCCAGGTCCGCGCTGCTGCCTATAGCAGGGAAATGTAGACTCCTTTGGAGTGAGAAGTACTTTGACGAAGCTGTGCTCCCAGTGATACAGCCACGTCAAAAGTGACTTCACACGCAGTTTACCCTCGAGCGGGCGGAATCCAATTTGCGCTTATATATATATATATATATATATATATATATATATATATATATATATATATATATATATATATATATGTTTGTGTGTGTGTGTGTGTATTTATATATATGCGCTTAGATAGACGGACCATCCTCTGGCATTTCAGTTTCCCCAAACTTTTCCTTGATAGAATCGGTCGAAAATTTCGGTGATTTCTCCGTGGAATTTAGTGACTCAGATGCCGTCAGCTGCCATCAGCCGCGAGGAAAAGGCCTGATAGAAATGTGTTGTTGGGTTGAATTGCCTGTCGCGATGCCGCTTTGCTGAAGTCCGTCTGTCAGCGCGCGCGCGTGTGTGTGTGTGTGTGTGTGGCGCGGGGGAGCTGCGCAGGAATTGCAGTGTGTGAATTATCAGTCTCATAAGAAGATTAATACCATCAATAAGGCGATGGCTTCGACGGTAATCACTATTACTCACACGCAGTAATAGAAAGATTTTGCCGAAAGGAGCTATATGATTTAAATATCCTAAATATTCGGTGCTTTGAATATCTCACGACGTAAGCAAAAGGTAGCGTGTGTGTGTGTGTGTGTGTGTGTGTGTGTGAATGAATTTACTAATACGGTTAATGAGTCCATATATCTCTATCTTGTACATTACGATTTCAGATTTTGCTTCACTGTGTGGTGAATAAGGTTCGTTTATATTATCATTTTACATTGTTAGGGATGACTCTGTATTATTAACAGGCGAAAGGTCGTATGGGTTAAAATTAAACATAACGGTCGGTACTACATATGTACAGATTTCTGGACGCATACTGAGTGCAGTTGGCCTACGCTTAATTTTCTTCTGTTTTTGAGAGTCATATGTTGATGATGGTTTTCAATGTGGGTTGAACACATGTCTATTAGTATAGTCTTCAGCTGTGGTTTGGTGGTTAGGTTTCCTGCTGCTATGGCACAAGCTGCCATCCCACACACTCAGTCTCGAGCTGTGACCCATTGTTGACTTCAGATTACAGTAAATGGATGTTAGTGGACCCCCATCGAAACAATAGGCCAGGAGTGGAAGAATGTTCTAGCATGGTCGGATTGGCCTTCAGAATCAGAGAACGTTCATAGGGTAGACTTAGCGGAATCTTCATTACGACATTAGTCGTAAGATAAGCTCTTATTTCTCAACAGTCGTTGGATAAGTTATTCTCCCTGAGGTTATTGGCTCGTTTAGAGAAAAAAAACATATACGTAGAATTCTTATTCACTGGACTTCGAGGTGGATAGTTTTCATGCTCCCAGACGCAGCCAAGATTGATATACTCAAAGAAAGAAAAATAGCTTTTTGACAACGTACGTTGATCCAGTCTTACCCAGTCTGAGGCCATATCTAACCAACGTATGATCATAACCAGTCAAAACGCACGTCACCGAGATATGATTTATCCTAATCATAGGTTGCCATTTCTCCCGTCGAGAGCTATCTTGATTTCCAAGTGGGAGAAAATGTACTAAAAGAAAATAGTTGGCCATGTCTGTGAAAAAAAATTATTTCGACTTTTGGCGTTGGCAGAGCAAGGTATCATCTCCTCCACCTCCTTAAAGAAAATGGAGTCATATTTCTTATTTCAGGATTGCGCTGGAGGCAAGAATGTTCTAAGGAGTAAATACACCCGGGTTTTCTTTTTATCGCTGTTGCATTACGTAGGAGGAATGTTTAGCTTGATACACCTTCTCCTGGCCACGACGGTAAGACCCTTGAGCACGAAGATACGACCCTTGAGCACGACGGTACGACCCTTGAGCACGACGGTAAGACCCTTGAGCACGACGGTACGGCTCTTGAGCACGACGATACGACTCTTGAGCACGACGGTACGACCCTTGAGCACGACGATACGACTTGAGCACGACGGTACGACCCTAGAGCACGACAGTAAGACCCTTAAGCACGACGGTACGACCCTTGAGTACGACGGTACGACTCTTGAGCACGACGGTACGACCGTTGCCTTATCCTTTGACCTGAATGGCGTGAATCGCATCCATGCACGGAACAGCACTTGTCCGTCAATGCTTCGTCCTGGACCCCACACGCCCCAACTTCCTCAGATTTTAATGAAAATCTGTGTATAGATGTTATTTTATATGGTATTTAAGTATATGTAGTCAAAACACTGTAATTCGTAATATTAACCATTTAATTAGCACCTGCACAAATAATAGAATTTAAATGCTAATTACTCGACTAATTATACGAATTTTTAGATTTTGACTAAAGATTCCTATTCAGAATACATAAGAATATCTCTGATGAAAATTTCAAGAAAATCTATTTTTTCAAAAAAATCAAGAAAAATCCAAGGCTATAGCCTTGTATTTTTTTTGCTCAAATTTTCAACTTCCTCGGATTTTAATGAAAATCTGTGTATAGATGTTATTTTATATGGTATTTAGGTATTTGGAGTCAAAAGACTGTAATTCATAATATTAACCGTTTAATTGGCACCTGCACTAATTATGAAAAATTTTAAATGGTAATTACTCGAACAATTATGCGAATCTTTATATTTTGACTAAAGATTCCTATTCAGCATACATAAAAATATCTCTGCTGAAAATTTCAGGAAAATCTACTTTTTCAAAAAATCAAGAAAAATCCAAGGTTATAGCCTTGTATTTTTTCTGCTCAAATTTTCAACTTCCTCGGATTTTAATGAAGATATGTGTATAGATGTTATTTTATATGGTATTTAAGTATTTGGAGTCAAAAGACTGTAATTCATAATATTAACCGTTTAATTAGCACCTGCACTAATTATCATAAAATTTAAATGGTAATTAATCGAGTAATTATGCGAATTTTTAGATTTTGACAAAAGATTCCTATTCAGCATACATAAAAATATCTCTGATGAAAATTTCAAGAAAATCTATTTTTTCAAAAAAATCAAGAAAAATCCAAGGCTATAGCCTTGTATTTTTTTTTGCTCAAATTTTCAACTTCCTCGGATTTTAATGAAAATCTGTGTATAGATGTTATTTTATATGGTATTTAAGTATTTTGAGTCAAAAGACTGTAATGCATAATATTAACCGTTTAATTAGCACCTGCACTAATTATGATAAATTTTAAATGCTAAATACTCGACTAATTATACGAATTTTTAGATTTTGACCAAAGATTCGTATTCAGCGTACATAAAAGTATTTATGATGAAAATTTCAAGAAAATCTATTTTTTCAAAAATATCAAGAAAAATCCAAGGCTATAGCCTTGGATTTTTTTTGCTCAAATTTTCAACTTCCTCGGATTTTAATGAAAATCTGTGTATAGATGTTATTTTATATGGTATTTAGGTATTTGGAGTCAAAAGACTGTAATTCATAATATTAACCGTTTAATTAGCACCTGCACTAATTATGATAAATTTTAAATGGTAATTACTCAAATAATTATGCGAATCTTTAGATTTTGACAAAAGATTCCTATTCAGCATACATAGAAATATCTATGCTGAAAATTTCAAGAAAATCTAATGTTTCAAAAAAATCAAGAAAAATCCAAGACTTTTTTTGCTCAGATTTTCAACTTCCGCAGATTCTAATGAAAATCTGTGTATAGATGTTATTTTATATGGTATTTAAGTATATGGAGTCAAAACACTGTTATTCGTAATATTAACAGTTTAATTAGCACCTGCACTAATTATCAAAATCTAAATGCTAATTACTCGACTAATACGAATTTCAAGATTTTGACCAAAGATTCCTATTCAGCATACATAAAAGTATCTACGATGAAAATTTCAAGAACATCTATTTTTTTAAAAAAAATCAAGAAAAATGCAAGGCCTTGTATTTTTTTTTTGCTCAGGTTTTCAGCTTCCTCAGATTTTAATGAAAATCTGTGTATAGATGTTATTTTATATGGTATTTAAGTATTTGGAGTCAAAAGTCTGTAATTCATAATATTAATCGTTTAATTAGCACCTGCACTAATTATAAAATTTAAATGGTAATTACTCGAATAATTATGCGAATTTTTAGATTTTGACTAAAGATTCCTATTTAGCATACATAAAAATATCTCTGCTGGAAATTTCAGGAAAATCTTTTTTTTCAAAAAAATCAAGAAAAATCCAAGGCTATGGCCTTGTATTTTTTCTGCTCAAATTTTCAACTTCCTCGGATTTTAATGAAAATCTCTGTATAGATGTTATTTTATATGGTATTTAGGTATTTGGAGTCAAAAGACTGTAATTCATATTAACCGTTTAATTAGCACCTGCACTAATTATCATAAAATTTAAATGGTAATTAATCGAGTAATTATGCGAATTTTTAGATTTTGACTAAAGATTCCTATTCAGCATACATAAAAATATCTCTGATGAAAATTTCAAGAAAATCTATTTTTTCAAAAGAATCAAGAAAAATCCAAGGCTATAGCCTTGTATTTTTTTTGCTCAAATTTTCAACTTCCTCGGATTTTAATGAAAATCTGTGTATAGATGTTATTTTATATGGTATTTAAGTGTTTGGAGTCAAAAGACTGTAATTCATAATATTAACCGTTTAATTAGCACCTGCACTAATTATTATAAATTTTAAATGCTAAATACTCGACTAATTATACGAATTTTTAGATTTTGACCAAAGATTCGTATTCAGCGTACATAAAAGTATCTATGCTGAAAATTTCAAGAAAATCTATTTTTTCAAAAATATCAAATTTTCAACTTCCTCGGATTTTAATGAAAATCTGTGTATAGATGTTATTTTATATGGTATTTAGGTATTTGGAGTCAAAAGACTGTAATTCATAATATTAACCGTTTAATTAGCACCTGCACTAATTATGAAAAATTTTAAATGGTAATTACTCGAACAATTATGCGAATTTTTATATTTTGACTAAAGATTCCTATTCAGCATACATAAAAATATCTCTGCTGAAAATTTCAGGAAAATCTACTTTTTCAAAAAATCAAGAAAAATCCAAGGTTATAGCCTTGTATTTTTTCTGCTCAAATTTTCAACTTCCTCGGATTTTAATGAAGATATGTGTATAGATGTTATTTTATATGGTATTTAAGTATTTGGAGTCAAAAGACTGTAATTCATAATAATAACCGTTTAATTAGCACCTGCACTAATTATCATAAAATTTAAATGGTAATTAATCGAGTAATTATGCGAATTTTTAGATTTTGACAAAAGATTCCTATTCAGCATACATAAAAATATCTCTGATGAAAATTTCAAGAAAATCTATTTTTTCAAAAAAATCAAGAAAAATCCAAGGCTATAGCCTTGGATTTTTTTTTGCTCAAATTTTCAACTTCCTCGGATTTTAATGAAAATCTGTGTATAGATGTTATTTTACATGGTATTTAGGTATTTGGAGTCAAAAGACTGTAATTCATAATATTAACCGTTTAATTAGCACCTGCACTAATTATGATAAATTTTAAATGCTAAATACTCGACTAATTATACGAATTTTTAGATTTTGACCAAAGATTCGTATTCAGCGTACATAAAAGTATCTATGATGAAAATTTCAAGAAAATCTATTTTTTCAAAAATATCAAGAAAAATCCAAGGCTATAGCCTGGGATTTTTTTTGCTCAAATTTTCAACTTCCTCGGATTTTAATGAAAATCTGTGTATAGATGTTATTTTATATGGTATTTAGGTATTTGGAGTCAAAAGACTGTAATTCATAATATTAACCGTTTAATTAGCACCTGCACTAATTATGATAAATTTTAAATGGTAATTACTCAAATAATTATGCGAATCTTTAGATTTTGACAAAAGATTCCTATTCAGCATACATAGAAATATTTATGCTGAAAATTTCAAGAAAATCTGTTTCAAAAAAATCAAGAAAAATCCAAGACTTTTTTTGCTCAGATTTTCAACTTCCGCAGATTCTAATGAAAATCTGTGTATAGATGTTATTTTATATGGTATTTAAGTATATGGAGTCAAAACACTGTTATTCGTAATATTAACAGTTTAATTAGCACCTGCACTAATTATCAAAATCTAGATGCTAATTACTCGACTAATACGAATTTCAAGATTTTGACCAAAGATTCCTATTCAGCATACATAAAAGTATCTACGATGAAAATTTCAAGAACATCTATTTTTTCAAAAAAATCAAGAAAAATGCAAGGCCTTGTATTTTTTTTGCTCAGGTTTTCAGCTTCCTCAGATTTTAATGAAAATCTGTGTATAGATGTTATTTTATATGGTATTTAAGTATTTGGAGTCAAAAGTCTGTAATTCATAATATTAATCGTTTAAGTAGCACCTGCACTAATTATGAAATTTAAATGGTAATTACTCGAATAATTATGCGAATTTTTAGATTTTGACTAAAGATTCCTATTTAGCATACATAAAAATATCTCTGCTGGAAATTTCAGGAAAATCTTTTTTTTCAAAAAAATCAAGAAAAATTTTTTCTGCTCAAATTTTCAACTTCCTCGGATTTTAATGAAAATCTGTGTATAGATGTTATTTTATATGGTATTTAAGTATACGGAGTCAAAACACTGTAATTCGTAATATTAACCGTTTAATTAGTACCTGCACTTATTATCAAAATGTAAATGCTAATTACTCGACTAATTATACAAATTTTTAGATTTTGAACAAAGATTCCTATTCAGCATACATAAAAATATCTATGCTGAAAATTTCAAGAAAATCTATTTTTTTCAAAAAAATCAAGGAAAATCCTTGCATTTATTTTTTGCTCAGATTTTTCAACTTCCTCAGATTTTAATGAAAATGTGTGTATAGATTTTATTTTATATGGTATTTAAGTATTTGTTGTCAAAACACTGTAATTCGTAATATTAACCATTTAATTAGCACCTACACTAATTATGATTACATTTAGATACTAATTACTCGACTAATTATGCGAATTTTTAGATTTTGACCAAAGATTCTTATTCAGCATACATAAAGATATCTATGCTGAAAATTTCAAGAAAATCTGTTTTTCAAAAAAAAAATCAATAAAAATCCAAGGCTGTAGCCTGGCATTTTTTTTGCTCGGATTTTAATGATAATCTGGGTATCGATGTTATTTTATATGATATTTAAGTATTTGTAGTCAAAACACTGTAATTCATAATATTAACCATTTAATTAGCACCTGGACTAAATATGATAAAACGTAAATGCTAATTAGTCGACTAATTATGCGAATTTTTATATTTTGACCACAGATTCGTATTCATCATGCATAAAAGTATCTATGGTGAAAGTTTCAAGAAAATCTGTTTTCAAAAAAATCAAGAAAATTCCTAGGCTTGCATTTTTTTTTTTTTTTTTTTTTGCTCAGATTTTCAACTTCCTCAGATTTTAATGAAAATCTGCGTATAGATGTTAATTTATATGGTATTTAAGTATTTGGAGTCAAAAGACTGTAATTCATAATATTAACCGTTTAATTAGCACCTGCAGTAATTATGATAAAATTTAAATGCCCATTATTCGACTAATTATACGAATTTTTCGATTTTGATTACAGATTCGTATTCAGCATCCTTAAAAGTATCATTGCTCAAGCATAAGAATACTTGCCATTACTCAAGCATAAGAATACTTGCCATTACTCAAGCATAAGAATACTTGCCATTACTCAAGCATAAGAATACTTGCCATTACTCAAGCATAAGAATACTTGCCATTGCTCAAGCATAAGAATACTTGCCATTGCTCAAGCATAAGAATACTTGCCATTACTCAAGCATAAGAATACTTGCATTGCTCAAGCATAAGAATTCTTGCCATTTACTCAAGCTTAAGAATTCTTGCCATTACTCAAGCATAAGTATACTTGCCCATTACTCAAGCATAAGAATACTTGCCCATTTCTCAAGCATAAGAATACTTGCCATTACTCAAGCATAGAATACATTGCCATTGCTCAAGCATAAGAATACTTGCCATTACTCAAGCATAAGAATACTTGCCATTGCTCAAGCATAAGAATACTTGCCATTGCTCAAGGCATACGAATACTTGCCATTACTCAAGCATAAGAATACTTGCCATTGCTCAAGCATAAGAATACCTTGCCATTACTCAGACATAAGAAACTTGCCATTACTCAAGCATAAGAATACTTGCCATTACTCAAGCATAAGAATACTTGCCATTACTCAAGCATAAGAATACTTGCCATTACTCAAGCATAAGAATACTTGCCATTACTCAAGCATAAGAATACTTGCCATTACTCAAGCATAAGAATACTTGCCATTACTCAAGCATAAGAATACTTGCCATTGCTCAAGCATAAGAATACTTGCCATTACTCAAGCATAAGAATACTTGCCATTACTCAAGCATAAGAATACTTGCCATTACTCAAGCATAAGAATACTTGCCATTTCTCAAGCATAAGAATACTTGCCATTACTCAAGCATAAGAATACTTGCCATTACTCAAGCATAAGAATACTTGCCATTACTCAGCATAAGAATACTTGCCATTACTCAAGCATAAGAATACTTGCCATTACTCAAGCATAAGAATACTTGCCATTACTCAAGCATAAGAATACTTGCCATTACTCAAGCATAAGAATACTTGCCATTACTCAAGCATAAGAATACTTGCCATTACTCAAGCATAAGAATACTTGCCATTACTCAAGCATAAGAATACTTGCCATTACTGAAGCGTACGTTGCTATGATGACAACTGGTTTCACGTGTTGCAACCACCAGGACTTGTCGAGTGCAATCTGGCCATTGTCTGTGTGTCAGTGTGAGCAAGGAGGATCGAGACTTCCCTCGTTAACAAGGTCACAATGTGAGGCTTTAAACCCTACCTTGCGTTGATATATATATTTCTTTCTTTCTTTTAAACTATTCGCCATTTCCCGCGTTAGCGAGGTAGCATTAAGAACAGAGGACTGGGCCTTTGAGGGAATACCCTCACCTGGCCCCCTCTGTTCCTTCTTTTGGAAAATTAAAAAAAAAACGAGAGGGGAGGATTTCCAGCCCCCCGCTCCCTTTCCTTTTAGTCGCCTTCTACGACACGCAGGGAATACGTGGGAAGTATTCTTAATCCCCTATCCCCAGGGATATATATATATATATATATATATATATATATATATATATATATATATATATATATATATATATATATATATAGGAAAGGATAGGGGAGAAAGAGTACTTCCCACGTATTCCCTGCGTGTCGTAGAAGGCGACTAAAAGGAAAGGGAGCGGGGGGCTGGAAATCCTCCCCTCTCGTTTTTTTTTTTTTTTTTTTTCCAAAAGAAGGAACAGAGAAGGTTGTCAGGTGAGGATATTGCCTCAAAGGCCCAGTCCTCTGTTCTTAACGCTACCTTGCTATCGCGGGAAATGGCGAATAGCATGAAAGAAAAAAAGGAACGGATCACAATTTTGCGCGTGATCAAGATATTCCTGAGTCCATGGGGAAAATGAAACACGAAAAGTTCCCAAGTGCACTTTCGTGTAATAATCACATCATCAGGGGAGACACAAGAGAGAAATATAAGTCAGTTGATATACATCGAAGAGACGAAGCTAGGACGCCAAACAATCACATGTTTACCAAATGGCGTCCTAGCTTCGTCTCTTCGATGTATATCAGCTGACTTATATTTCTCTCTTGTGTCTCCCCTGATGATGTGATTATTACACGAAAGTGCACTTGGGAACTTTTCGTGTTTCATTTTCCCCGTGGACTCATAGGAATATATATATATATATATATATATATATATATATATATATATATCAGAAATACATGGTAAGACTCAGCCCGATTGTATGTATGTATATATTTTTTTCTGCTCATTGAAAATAAGTAAGTGTCCAGTGGGCTGATAATAATATGATTTGTTATGTGGAAAGGAATATCACAGAAAAAAATATTTGATTTGAGTTTCCCATTAAAACTTTATAAGTATACAGAACACAGAGGCTTCGTATTTACTCCATCTTCCTCCGTATTCATTCGCACTCCCTCCATCTTCAGCAGACGACATTACTCTTTATTTACGTCCGTAAACTGTGGGCGCTGTACAGAATGGAAGGGGGGGAAAAAAACCTCCGAACATTAACAGACGTGAGCACAATAGGCTGGTGCGTGTGGGAGTCGTCCGGCCGGAGACCATAACAGACTCTGGCGTCAGTGAGCTCCCCTTCGCTCACTGAGCCGGAGAATAAATGAGCAGAGGAGGAGGAGATGGAAGATGTGATGCCTTTCCTTATGACTTTAATGCCGCTGTAAACCTGTGAGAGTTGTGGGTGGCGCCTTGAAGGACGTGGGGTGGTTGGGTGTTTGTGATGTGGGGTGGTGGTCATACGGTGTTTGTGTTGTGGGGTGGTGGTCATACGGTGTTTGTGTTGTGGGGTGGTGGTCATACGGTGTTTGTGTAGGGGTGGTGGAAATACGGTTTTTGTGTTGGGATGGTGGTAATACGGTGTTTATTTTAGGGTGGTGGTCATACGGTGTTTGTGTAGGGGTGGTGGTCATACGGTGTTTGTGTTGTGTGGTGGTCATACGGTGTTTGTGTAGGGGTTGTGGAAATACGGTGTTTGTGTTGGGGTGGTGGTAATACGGTGTTTGGGTTGGTGTAGTGGTCATACGGTGTTTGTGTAGGGGTGGTGGAAATACGGTGTTTGCGTTGGGGTGGTGGTAATACGGTGTTTGTGTTGGTGTAGTGGTCATACGGTGTGCGGTAGAGGATCTCAAAGGGCAAAATTTAGTGTCATCTGTCTCTTGACATTTTACTTAAAAACCAAACTTAAGTCCAGTAAGGTCGATCATCTCATGGTATGTGCTCATATACTTATCCATAACACCTAAGGGGGTGTTTATAGGGGTTGGTGGGTGTAGTAGTTGGCTTGGCGTTGAAGACCTTAATGGCTCCCCTGCAGTCGATAAGCCTCAAGCCCAAACCACCGATAACACAGATGAACGACTTCTTGACTCATTTTATGGCTCGGAGCTGGACGCCGTAAACGAAATTGACCGTGATTACGCTCGATTGACTCCGGTTTCCAAGAAAAATGAACGCTACAGTCAGTCACTGACTTGCCTCCATGAGACGCGACGCCTCTTCGCCAGTCGCTTGTATACAAAAGACGTTTTTAGCAATAGTCCGCTAACATCGCTGAACCGTGTTAGCCCTGGTACCGCGTCTCGACCGCCGAGATGTCTTCTTGATGGAGACATTCGCTGTGCTCATCGCTCACGCCACCGCTACTTAGCCGGAAAAAGGAGAAGACAAAAAAATAATCGAGTGAGAGCGGAGAAAATGTATATTTCAAGTCATATTGCAGCGCGTTTTCTGACAGGTGGACGACAGGTTTTTCCACAAGTTGCTTGCAGTTGTCAGAGCTTTGATCATTCGTAGAGAGTTGGTTGCTACCACCAGGAAAGCATTCCATGCTGTCTTCTCGTCACCACTGGTCGAACTGCTTTGCTCGTCTTTGATGAGCTCGCGGATCTGATGAGGACCGACGTAAACACCCTCCTTTGATTTTCGCCTCACCGAGTCTTGGGAATTTCTCACCCAGGTACCTAAACGCTGGTCGTTTTTAACCATAAGCTTAACGAAGTTCTTCGTGAGGCCCACTGGGTTTGACGTGCAGATGGAGTAGCAAAATCTTGCTGGATTCTCCCAGCGGGAGAAGCTGTAAATTCTTTGTTCGTGGTTCCAGCGACTGTCAGGAAGCCTAGGTCCCTCTTGCTCGACTGTCCCATTCACACATGAAACGTCAAAACTTCGTGTTGACCTTCTGCAGTCCAAGCAAGGTAGTGACAACCTCCAGGTCGTCATAAAGCTGCCATAGGTATTCCCTGTAGCTTATGCCTTCCAGAAGCTGCTGCTTCATGGTGGTGTTGTTATGCGATCCCTTTCATATGGATTTCCACTGTTGCAGTCTCGAGCCCCACAGTTTTTGCCTTGTTCCTTCGACATTTCCAGATGTGTGTGTGACGAAGTCGCTTCATATACTCCGTGCGATCGGGTGTGGTTCAGCAAACATCACATCACGTTGAGTGCGAAATCAAGATCTCTTCATGATGTTGATGGCTCTCACACGCTGCATAAGTTCTGTCATCCTGGTCGTCCTCAGATTCCAGGGAATATGAGTGTGCGGGTGGTTCTAGAAGCGGGAATCCTTCCCTGTGGGGCTTACGCTGGGCGTATAGCATTTGGTATATCCGGATAGCTTAAGGTTCACTCTTTCGTCTGGTAAATACCTTGTGTCGACCTGGTGGCACCGTGTGGAAGTAACAGTCACTTGATGTGATCCGTCGTCGGCTCCCTCCTCACCCATGGGCACGGCAGAAGGCATCGTGATTCAACCAACCGTTAGCGAAGGTTGGGTGCAGAAGCATCGCAGCATAGGTGTCCTAGCCTCCACCTAACCTAACCTTCCAGCCAGCCAGAGTGGAAAGCTTGTGGGTTCTCCAGATGACCGGTGTTACAACGCGCCTCTATGATGCTAACGTCAACTTCCCCCACAAGCATAACGGGAAGTTATCTGCACCGTTTTACACCCTAGATGAGGTTCGGCAAAGGCATCACTCGATGGTCAGGCACACGCGGCCCTTCACACAACCTGAGCCATACATAGCAACAGAATGACAGAAAACCAACTCACGGCGCTGCAGGAAGCAGTAACTGCTGTAATATATATATATATGTAGAGAGAAAACTGGCTCGCGCTTCGAATACAGTATTTATGCCAGCTCCATTTTGAATATAGATATAAGGATACGAAACAACAACTGCTTGACGAGAGCACAAGACGAATGAAAACGTCGGCGTACAAAAGGAAAAAAAAAAAAAGGCTTAAGGAAACGAGTACGCCATGTGTGCACTGGACGATTCCTCGGAAGGAAATGATAATAAGCAACAAATAGAGCGATGCGATGCCTTGTTGCTGAGCGCATCGTTCACTTTCTGCTCTTAGGGTTGCCCAGACCTCGCCTCAGAGTCCGCACAGCGCTAAAATCAGCATTTATCGCTACATATTAGGAGCCACTCCACTTATCTTCAAGTGAACAGTTTTTAGCGTCATAGTCGTGCTCGTATGCGTCAAAATTAGTAAGATTAACTTTCATTTCGGAGACATCTTGGCCCTCGAGCAATGTTATCCATATCAATATTTTTTTCCCCACCCCTTGTTTTCACAAATTGGTGTTATACATTTGTACACAGGCTGTCAGTCAGCCTGTTCTATTCTTGCTGGTAACGATTAGTTGAGTATTGTTGTGATCTGGCCCGTGTTGGAGTGACAGGCGTGGGGTTTAGGGTAGGGGTTGGTGGCGGGGCGGGAGGAAGGAGGGGGTCAAGGGAGTGGCAGGGAGAGTGGTAGGCAAAGTGAGGGGGAAGCCAAAGGAGATAGATGGAGAGGGCCTGGGATGGCAGGAGGAGGAGGAGGAGGGAGAGGGGGAAAGTAGGGGGAGAGGGAGTGGCAAGGGAAGGAGGAGAGGAAAGTAAAGAAAAGGGGGAGGATGAGGGAGGAGAAGGGTGAGGCAGGAAGTGAGAGAGAGAGAGAGAGAGAGAGAGAGAGAGAGAGAGAGAGAGAGAGAGAGAGAGAGAGAGAGAGAGAGAGAGAGAGAGAGAGAGAGAGAGAGGGGGGGGGGGAAGGAAAGGGAGAGGTAGAGGGAGGGGGACGTATGGAGAGGGGAAGGTATGATAATAGAGAAGCAGGGGAAAAGAAAGGCAGAAGAATGGGAGACAAAGGAAGGGGGAGGAAGAGACAGAGGAAGGGGAGATAAAAGGGAGAGGAGGAAGAGGCAAGGTTTTATTTTTCCTTTCAGTAGGTTGGTAGGGGGGAAGAAGGAAGAGTGTTTAATGAGGGTAAGGAGATGGTTGATGAGGGAGAGGATGATCCAGTGTAGAGGTGTACAAGAAGCACATAGTGTACAGGGGTACTCACACCTGTCGGGCCTCTGTTCTAGTCGTACGTATATACAGTCATTATAACACAATCTGTATCATTATACAACCCCAGGACGCTGCAGAAGGGGGTGGTCTTGGGGGGTTTTATAAACAACAGTACCACTCCTTCCTCCATCCAGGGGCTCCTGCAGCTCCAAGGCTGAGCTACAATCAGTCACAGGGACAGGTCTACGTGTGTCTTTCAGTAGGGATATCACCAGGTACACCATATTCAGGTCTCACAGGTCTACGTGTGTCTTTCAATAGGGATCTCACCAGGTACACCATATTCAGGTCTCACAGGTCTACGTGTGTCTTTCAGTAGGGATATCACCAGGTACACCATATTCAGGTCTCACGTACGTAATGAACATTTTCCTGAGCCGGACAACGTGAGTGTCATCATGTTGACAGTGAGAGTAACCGCAGTGACGTATGGCCACCCCCCGCGTCAGCTGTGTTTGTTGACAAGACCAGTAGGATGTGTGTTTCGTCTCCCACGACCTTCCTCACGCTCTCGTGGGCCATCAAAAACGCCCCCTGGCCATGTGACCTACAGGAACACTCCCCCGTGTGCTCTTGTATCGACCACAGCCAGGCAGGCAGCCAACCGCCCGCCCACTCATCCACCCACCCGCCGCCCATGCCAACTCACCGCCCAGGGAGGACGTATACAGCCGCAGCCACCCCTCACCATCATCGTCATCACAACACACCACCACCACAATCACCATCACTGCCACAGCCACAGCCACCCCCCACTGCCACAGCCACCACCGCCACTACCACAGCCATCACCACTGCCACAGCCATCACCACTGCCACAACCACCACCACTACCAGAGCCACCACCACTACCACAGCCATCACCACTGCTACAGCCATCACCACCACCACCACCACAAAGCCACAACCACCACTACCACAGCCATCACCACAGCCACCACCACCACTACCACAGCCATCACCACCACCACAGAGCCACAACCACAGCCATCACCACAGCCGCCACCACCACTACCACAGCCACCACCACTACCACAGCCACCACCACCACTACCACAGCCATCACCACCACCACCACAGAGCCACAACCACAGCCATCACCACAGCCGCCACACCACTACCACAGCCATCACCACTACCACAGCCATCACCACCACTACCACAGCCATCACCACCACCACCACAGAGCCACAACCACAGCCATCACCACAGCCACCACCACCACTACAAAAGCCATCACCACCACCATCACTCAGCCACCACTACCACAGCCATCACCGCTACCACAGCCTCAGTCTTCCTCTGTGGAAAGTTATCTAAGCAGTTGCGATCTGTATAATCCAGCCCGGCTACCAAAGTTAAATCATACTGACCTCCAGCCAGCCTTGCGAAGGTCACTACCGATCTGATCGTGACCTTCAGAGTCAGCTGGAGGCTTGTGAAGGTCAATACTGGTCTGGTCGTGACCTCCGGGGTCAGCTGGAGCCTCAGAGAGTGGGGGACTACGGGTGTTTGTGGTCAATATGATAATATTACAGAACTGGCATCAATACCTGGAGCAACAGCTGACTACCACAGCTGAGCCGGCGCGCCACCGCCCACCTGGATATTCATTCTCTCTCTCTCTCTCTCTCTCTCTCTCTCTCTCTCTCTCTCTCTCTCTCTCTCTCTCTCTCTCTCTCTCTCTCACTCTCAGGCCAAGTGTCCCCCATCCCTCCGTCACAGACCGCATTATGTGTTTTCTTCCTCTCGCCTGTCGTGACATTTCCTTGTGTACACCCTGACTTAAGGGAGGGGCGTGCCCTCTAACCAGCTTGTGAAAATACCTTTGCCTTACACTGGTGAGGGACGCCCCCCTTCCCGGCCTCCTCCTCCTCCCCCACCATCCCTTGAAGATATCCTTTACCAGCGTGTCTTGTGATGAGAGGGACTGATACACCATTACTATAAGGCCTTATCTTCACACGTACTACTGCATGGCTATTGAGAATATTGTACGTGCGACACATCAGTTCGAAAGAGAGATCATGTGATGGTCAAGCGTCAAGCTTGACCGTGTAGTAGATGAGGACAGTGAAAAGAGCAGAGGTGAGACGAGACATAAAGAGGAGGTATGATCCTGGACACCACACAGACCTCAGTGATTTTTCTGTGGTAACCCACATTGGGAAATGGGAGTTCGTTAGCCAGGAACCAAGGGTGGAGGGGAGGCGGGGAGGCGTTGTGGTGTGAGGTTCTGCGGGATATACAATTGAAGGAGTAGGTGGGTAGGCGTCCTTAACCTCAGATACAGAGGGAATGGTGAGAGAGAGAGAGAGAGAGAGAGAGAGAGAGAGAGAGAGAGAGAGAGAGAGAGGAATGGTTCAGTGGAAGATGTCGTGGAGCCAAGGACCCACGACTCGTGCAGTGACGAAGATACAGGTGGCACTCCAACCATTCCGTTTTTATAAGGTATGAGAGAGTAAGGACCGAGCGTAACAGGTTAAGGAAGGAGGAACAAAGAAACTTTGGACAGAATGTTGTGGAGGACAAGGCAGAGAAAGTCTTAAGACTTTTCCATGAATTCCTCTGGAGTAAATTGCCAGTTAAAGAGCAGCTTGTCAAGGGTAAGGCATTCAGAGGGAAGAGTTGTACAGGATGATGTAAGAATATGTGAGGATCTTGAATAGCATGTTCAGGAGTGTTTTCACAGTGAAAGACACACTATAACGCTATCACCAGGGAGATAGTATGGGGAGGAGGTTTTAGAAAACACTGTGAGATGTCTAAATAAGACATTAACAAGATACTAAAAAAATATAAAAGGTCTTGGTCCACAGAAAGCTCATGGTCATGATGACATTGCACTGGATGTGCTGCTGAAGACGTGGCCAGATAAGGTAGATAAACTTCATGAAGCACTGTTCAAAATGTCGCTGGAAGGAGGCAAAGTGCACACACGGGGAATAGGTAAAGGGACAAACGCCCTCACTTCTCTGGAGGAAAGAAGGGCTTTAATAGTATGAAGGGTTGTGGACGACTGGAAGAGAGAGTGGTGACTCAGGACCTGGTGAATACACAGACAGCATATAAGGACTCGTATGATAGTGCAGAATTTTCACGAGATGAGACCACACGAGTGTACAACTCCTCTCCCCGTACAGTAAAGGTTGGCATATACCAAAGCAAAAAAAGGTAGTTACACACACACAGTATGCCAAAGGTACGTAGGGCACCAGAAATAGATATCCAGCTAAACACACACACACACACACACACACACACACACACACACACACACACACACACACACACACCAGGGGACCTTCATCTGTAACCATTGTAAACAAGAGGGAAGAGTGGTCTGTGTTGCACCTGAGCTTGGTCTTGGTAGACTGCCGCTCCGTGGATGCTCGTTGGTGAGGCTGTGGACCTGCTGCGGTATGGTAAGCCAGTGAGGCTGGTGCGCGCTCTGCCTCCCTGTGGTGCTGGAGGATCCTCCCGCTGCTGTTAATGGGGAAGGGAGGAAGCCGAGTGGCCCGACATGCCTCACTCTTGCTGGGAGGTAAGCCGAGAGGCCCCGACATGTCTCACTCATGAGGGGAGGTAAGCCGAGAGGCCCCGACATGTCTCACTCATGAGGGGAGGTAAGCCGAGAAGCCCGACATGCCTCACTCATGAGGGGAGGTAAGCCGAGAGGCCCGACATGTCTCACTCATGAGGGGAGGAAGACGAGAGGCCCCGACGTGCCTCACTCATGAGGGAAGGAAGCCGAGAGGCCCAACGTGCCTCACTCATGAGGGAAGGAAGCCGAGAGGCCCAACGTGCCTCACTCATGGGAGGAAGACGAGAGGCCCCGACATGCCTCACTCATGAGGGGAGGAAGCCGAGAGGCTCCGACGTGCCTCACTCATGAGGGGAGGAAGCCGAGAAGCCCGACGTGCCTCACTCATGAGTTGAGGAAGCCGAGAGGCCCAACGTGCCTCACTCATGAGGGGAGGAAGCCGAGAGGCTCCGACATGCCTCACTCATGAGGGGGCCAGGCTGACCAACACGGTCGCCTGGGCCATAGCGGGGAAACGCACATAAATGGAAGACATTTTATAATGGTATGACTCTCGGCCACACAAACTTCACGAGGTATTTTCACAGTTTTTAAGCACACAAACTCTTAAAACTTTCAGGCACAAAGTTCAGGAACTTTTGCCAAATTTTTCTGGTTTTATTGATATTTTTCTTTGCCCCCCCAAAAAAAAAACCTGAAAGGAGGTGTTTATTTTTTTTTTCGAACTTTTGTGGCAACAGTTTTTTTGAGGGGGTAAATGTGTGTGTGTGTGTGTGTGTGTGTGTGTGTGTGTGTGTGTGGGATGGGAGGAGGGAGGGAAATGGTTTATGGTGTAGTATATGGGAACTATATGGTCTCGTGAGGACTTCGAAACTGATCGAAGTATACGGACCAGCTCCTGTTTGACCCAGATGAAAATGACTGAAGGAAAATGATGAGAAAATAAGTTTGTATATGCTTAAGAAATACTTTTTTATTTATCATTTGGGAAGAAGAGTTGTAGAAATTCCAAGTCCTCCCCTTCCTCCAAGCCCTCACCTTCCCACAAGCCCTCACCTTCCCACAAGCCCTCCCCTTCCTCCAAAGTCCTCCCCTTCCTCCAAAGTCCTCCCCTTCCCACAAACCCTCCCCTTCCTCCAGCCCCTCCCTTCATCGGTTACATCGTTCGTGGCGTCAGCAAAGTCGTCGGGAGCACCTCGGCCCCCGTGTCCTACGTGTGCTGAAGGATAACACAAGTGACACACACACAAAAAAAAAATAGGAAGACGGAAATATCTCTCTGATGGTGGGGAGGGAGGCCGGGGGGGGAGGCATATTCTCCCCGGGGCAGCTGATACCAGCGTCTCTCGTCTGTGCCACAGGAAAACGGAAGAGGGAAAAACTCGGAAAAGAAAATGAGTGTATCATCTACGTGGTGTGTAGTGAAGCGATGATGTGGGAGGGTTTCCCGTCCCTCCCCCTCCCCCAGCCTGGTGGGGGACTGGATGGAATGGGTGGGCGATGTGTTATGTGACTGGATGGGACGGGTAAGAGGGACGGCAAATGGAAGAGACCAGACATATCTGTCCAGTGCCTCGTCCATGTCAACTGGGGCCACATAGGAATTTTTAATTTGTTGACATAAATTACTGTTGCTCTACCCTGAACTCTCGTACACTCTTACCAATTTGTATGGGATGACTGTATAGCAGATACATAGCATAGACATAGCCATGTAGAAGTGTAGGAGGCCGTACTTTTGGCATAACATCCCGTGTGGTGCGTCCGGATCCGTATTTGCCATCGCTCTGTAGCTAGGTTGACTGTGTGAGACGCTGTAGATAACCATTCATATCTCATGACTGCATCTCGCAACGTAATGGTGTGACGCACAACCACACCTCCTCACACCTTGAACCCCCTCATAGTCACTTGTCACCGTGAGAGAAGAGAAAGACAGTGAGGTCAGCCACGTCCAGTCCTCATCTTACTCATTGATACAGGACTTGAGGAGTCTACCATGATCACCGCAGAGGACCGGGCGTGAAAGGGTGTCCTCCCCCACGAAAGCCAATCACAGTGGTGTGGTACAAGGACGTTGACGACCCTCCCCCTTGGGACTATGGTAGTGTGGGTACTGGCGCTCATGTTCGCCGCCTTCCTGGGCCTCTACCGCCTCAGCCAGGTCGACTGCTGCGAGACCGTCTCGTGCGACGCCGCCACCTGCTCCGACGTGGACGTGGATGATGTTTGACCCCAGCTGTACCGTGGCGGCCGACGTGGGTGAAGCCCGCCTCGCCCCGTCCACTCCGAGGCCGTCGACCTGCGATGGGTCTGACCTCGGCTCTTCTCCCGTCCTCATCAGTGATGACCTTTGACCACCACCACCACCAACTCACCACCCACACCACCACCCCCGTCCGCTCTGATGCCTGTATCATGGGTGATGATATTTGACCTCTCCGACCCCCCCAAGGCCGTCCATACTGATGAGGCATATACCCACCCACCTCCACACACCCCACCGTCGCCATCATCGGTAAGGATGCGTTTGTCCTCAGTTATGTATATACCAAGATTCTTTTACCGACGGGGATGACCTCCTTCTGACCTGAACTGGCTTTGATGACGGACGACCGTGGTTTGGCTGACCCTCTATTTGTCTTGGAGGCGTCCCATCGGACACACACACACACAGGAGGGGCGTCGTGCTGATACGAACTTTTGATAAGACTGTTGATAAGGGGAGCAGCAGCCATGTGAACCCGTTGTGAGGCGGAGGAGGTGGTGGGGCAGGGTGTGTGTGTGTGGAGGTGACAACTGGCACGTGACGGAGTTAGGAAATCCGTGAGGCCACCGTGGCTGCAGGCGTGAGTTAGGATATAAGTGACGGTCACACGCAAGCGAACGTGGAAAAGATATTATTTGTGCAAGGAAGTCGTGATGAAGTGGCGAGTGTGAGGCTGGAGACGCACCTGCCATCAGGAGGAGGAGTAGGAGGAGGAGGGAAGCCAGCCGGAGGACGCGACAGGAGTGCACCAACCACACAAGGTAAGGAGGATCACCACACTCTCTTTTTCGCGAGGTAAGGTTGTTGTTGTTGTTCATGGTCTCCCTAGAAGCCCTCGGGTACTGAGACAACTCTCTCTCTCTCTCTCTCTCTCTCTCTCTCTCTCTCTCTCTCTCTCTCTCTCTCTCTCTCTCTCTCTCTCTCTCTCAGAGGTTGCAATTTCGTTACTGAAGTTTAGCTTTCAGTATTATTTCTCTGCAAGCGTATCCGCGAGATGGCCAGGAATGCATACGGTGATGCTAAGCAACGCTAGTAAGATCAGTAGGTGTGCAGTGCCTCGCTTCGAGCCCCCTTGACCACGACGCGGGCACAACCCTGGGATATGATAAGCAGGTCTTTGACCTGAATCTTAAAAAAGAGTCAAACCCAAGGCCGGGTCATCCATCATATTCAAGGGTCGTCAGGTCATCGTGTTCAAAGGGCCATACCGCATTATCCATGAGCTACAGGACGACTGATTATTATGTTAACGCTACACAGCTTCACTTGTGTTCAGACCTGACACCACCACACCCTGCTCTCATGCCGTGGTAATACGCTTCTAATATTCGTTTGCAAATTAATAGATCTGGAATAGCTATGATACTTTGGTCTCCTTGTGCTCTTTTTTTTTTATGTAGAAGACGAGAAAGATAAGCTGTGGGTATTTATGTAGATTACAGAGAGTATCTATACTGATGGGTATATATATATGGTATGGGAGCGGGGGGCTGGAAATCCTCCCCTCTCGTTTTTTTTTTTTTTTTTTTTTTTTTAATTTTCCAAAAGAAGGAACAGAGAAGAGGGCCAGGTGAGGATATTCCCTCAAAGGCCCAGTCCTCTGTTCTTAACGCTACCTCGCTATCGCGGGAAATAGCGAATAGTATGAAAAAAAAAAAAAAAAAAAAAATATATATATATATATATATATATATATATATATATATATATATATATATATATATATATATATATCCTAGCGTAAGATTGATACCCAACTGATAGACCAACCCCTAAGGGGAGGATGAACAGCTGGGTTGACTGTGGACCTACTCTGTAACCACGATTCGGACCGATGCACTCGAGCCCGGGCGGCTCGTGGCTACGTCACGGTCAGCAAGACTTAACACCGCCACACCACAAGAGGTCAACATAACGAGTCACACTGTCCACAAACATTATTATTGGAACATTGTCAGCATAAATTTCAGTCTTTACAACGACTTTTGTCCCGTCGGAAAAGTCTGTAGATCCGGTAATAAATGATTCGTTAAGCAACGAAAAGCACATTTCCCCCCTTAATCCGAACACTCGGTATGTTCGTGTAAATATTGTCGGTTTAAAGATGTCTGAAAAGGAATAACATAAACTCCATTACGAGTGAGAAGTTAGCAAGTACGTCTGCATATATGTGAGTGAGAATGGTAATGTATGTATAAAGTTGAAGCATTTAACTTGGCCAACCATCGTTTCTATTTGGTATTATCAACATGTCGAGTTAGAGTAAGCGGGGTTATAAGTTATCATATATAGCGGAGGAGCATCCTTCTGCGTCTCTCTATTCTTGAGGTAACCCAAGTTCATGTAACGTATTTGCCTTAGATACTAGTGTCAAAATGTCTCCCCAGTATACGTTATATTCAATGGTCAACGAACTTTCGGGTGTTGACTTAGCCACAGTCGTCAACATGCTTATGAAAATATTCATATGAAGCTCTGGGTCCCGTCAGTGAGGCACGATCTTTAATAAGCTCAGAGGGTGGGGGTGTGTGTGAACGTCCATAAACCCGGGTTGGCCTCAAGTGTAACTAACACTTGTGGCAGCGGGGCCGATGTTCAACATTTCTGCCTCCGTTTTCTATGAGTGCAAGCAATGATTTGTACGGGTGTCACCAGTAAATTTACTGTTTGCGCTCCCCCATACTCACGCTGTGGGTTTGAAATGCTCATTCCCTTCAGTCTCTTCCGTAACATTGAATTAACGTATCAGATATACAAAAACGTTTAAGATATAATTTTAAACGTAATTATAAGACAGTCTATCATCTTGGCTAAAAACCAGTTGTTTTATAAGCAACAAACAGGTTGGTGTCATCAGGTATGGGAAAGAGTAGTTTGTTAAGTAATAAACATGGTGGTCTAGCAACAGTCGATAAACCGAAAACATCCACCCCAATGGTCAAATGCACTCGCACGTATACGCTTGGCACCCCAACAACAGGCTGTCATTGACGACAGACCTTGCCAGGCTCGGACCTGGCGACCCTTTACACACACACACACACACACACACACACTGACAACCTGCAGGTGTTGTGTGTCTGTTGACAGTGGGCGGGTTGCTACCATCCTCACACACTCCAACTTCAGCAAGTCTGTCAAGGGAACAAGGTGTCAAAATTCGTATCCAGTAGAGACCACCCCCGCACACACCAGCAAAACGTAAACCATAAATTGGTCAACTTGATATATTATAACTTTTTCTTCTCGACATTTCTTCCCCACGTCCAACCCCTTCCGAGACCCAGACCGTTTTCTATAACAAGTAGCGTCTACAGACGAGGGTTACCTGGGCACATGACTTGTGACTCCTTCGTTAATGTAATGTTTATCTTACACAGTCACAGGCTAACTTTGCTCGTTAAAATGATTTTTTTCTTTTTTAAGAGTGAGACTGATGCTTGTTTATGACGTATGTCTAAATATTTGTAGAATTGTTTAACTATACGTATCTTACTCATGATTGTTATATATGTAAGAAAGGAATATATATATATATATATATATATATATATATATATATATATATATATATTACGTGATAGTCTTATCAGAGAGGTCAGATGTTGGTGGTGCGAGTAATGCTACAAACATATACAGCTTAATAAGGTTAGCAACTGTTCATTGTTTCTTCTTTTTTCTGAATGGTACAAGAGAGATAGCCAGACAACTAGTAATTTAGTGAACCTAGAGATATTTCAGCAAGCGCTTGGTTTTTCCTAGAAATGAAAACTGATACCCGTGAAGCCTTTAATCCTCGCGTGAGTTGTTCCCCTTGAGTGGAGGCGGCCATGGCCGTGCTCTACCTTGGCAACAAAAATACTCGGCTGACTGCGTGACGTCATGACGCCTCGGTAGCACATCTACTTTAATCTGGTTTGGATTTTTCCCCTACCTGGGTGCTCATCGCTATTCAGTGGGAGAGGCACGATGAATGGTTCGTTTTGATTGTTTTAATTGAATATTTTTTTTTTTATTATAACTAGAATGGATGTTTTAATTTTCCCGCCCACACGTCTCCCCCTCCCCCGAACCCATGGCTTATCTCCGTGTTACACGGGTCCCAGTTTCCAGAATTTTCTTCACATTTCAAGCAGGTCATGGTTATCACGTTACTCAGGGCTTAACTGGGTAACGTATACACACAGTGCCTCTTCACATGTGAGACTCTTCCTGTTATTTGACTGAACCTGAAACAGTATTTTCAAAGAATGGTACGATATGTGTTTTATGACGTGCTGCCAGCCGTATGAGAGTCCTTAACCGAGGTCGTTGCTACTCTATCCACCGTTAGGCACGTACAGTTGCATACAATATTATTTATAGCGCTGCCTGGGATCGCACGCTCCAATCATTAGAGTTTGGAGAGGGAGAAACAAAACGAAGGGTAAGAGAAAACCAGTCTAAGTCTCCCATCCATAAGTTTGCTAAGAGTCAGTGACCTACGTAACATTACACCTTCTAGTTATGTAAATTTACCGTCTGGGACGCTGGCTTAGCTAAAGCTCAGGCCTAAATATAGACAGATCCGCCTTACGATGAACAAAGAATGTGATGACTGGCTTGCTTGAAATACCCTATTCATTGAATTTGAACTTGACGCAGCGCTGGCTAAAAGGCATCGCTGCGTCGTCGCCAGGAGAGACGATGGCGTCGCCTTGGAAAAGTTGCGGGGCTCGTGTGCATCCTGCCGGGTCATTCTCTTCTTGCACCGTAGAGCATTCGCTGTGGGGCACGAATTG